>NC_081560.1:26057810-26095695 GCF_022355385.1 Mustela nigripes | reverse complement strand
TTAGGTCATGATCCCAGCATCCTGGGATCGAGTCCCGCATCGGGCTCCTTGCTCGGCAGGGAGCCTGCTTCTCCCTCTGCCTCTGCCTGCCATTCTGTATGCCTGTGCTTGCTCTCTCTCCCTCTCTCTCTCTCTGACAAATAAATAAAATCTTAAAAAAATAAAATAAAATAAAATAAAATAAAATAAAATAAAATAAAATAGGCATAGTACTCCTGCCTCATGATTTTGGTGCAGATTAATAGACTAATGCTAGTAGCAAGCTTAGTGAAAAGCCTTGTGGAGGCCATGCTATAAGACTCAATGATTATTGACATTACAGACATTATATAGACATTATTGCTATTATCTTAACAGTGTTTGGTATACACAAAGGAAAGAAATAGCAAACCTTGCTCTTTGCATGGATTCTGCTTTCCACTAGTTTATGTGTTACTGAGCAGAAATTTTCTTTTCTGTGTGTCTGTTGTTGATACTTTTCATTTTAATGTATTTTAGCATTCTTTTCAGGAGAATAATGTACCCATCTTGAAGATTTAATACACAGAAGTGGCATCTGCCAGCCATATCCCAAAGAAACTAAATTTAATTTACAAGGTCCCAGTGTCGGAAATCTGAAAAGTATACCCCTACTATAGGAATTTCTTTACAGGCATACCTCAGAGATATTGTGAGTATGGTTCCAGACCACCACAATAAAGTGAGTGTTGCAATAAAGTGAGTTAAATGAATTTTTTGGTTTCCCAGTGCATATAAAAGTTACATTTACACTATACTGTAGTCTGTTAAATATGCAATAGCACTGTTTAAAAAACAATGTACACGTCTTAATTAAAAACTACTTCATTGCTGAAAATTGTTAACTATCATCTGAGCTTTCAGCAAGTCATAATCCACTGATCACAGATCATCATAAAAATATAGTAATCATGAAAGGGTTTGAAATGTTGTGAGAATTATCAAAATGTATTACAGACACACGAACTGAGCAAACTCTTGGAAAAATGGTTCTGGTAGTCTTGCTCTACGTAAGATTGGCACAAACCTTCCATTTGTGAAAAATGGAATATCTGCCAAACACAGTAAAGACAAGCACAAGAAAATAACATATGCTTGTATTCAGTGACCCAAAATTCTCTTTGTCTAGTAAAAGTATTTCAAAGAAAACAAAATATTTTTTCTTTTTCTTTTTTTTTAAGATTTTATTTATTTATTTGACACAGAGAGATCACAAGTAGGCAGAGAGGCAGGCAGAGAGAGAGAGGAGGAAGCAGGCTCACTGCTGAGCAGAGACTCGATCCCAGGACCCTGAGATCATGACCTGAGCTGAAGGCAGCGGCTTAACCCACTGAGCCACCCAGGCGCCCCAAAATATTTTTTCTTAGGACATAATTTATACATTATGATTTCTTTACGTTTCAAGAAAACACCAAGCCATTGAAGCAAAATTAAGTGAAGAATCTAGGTTCATTTATAAACTTGATAATATCAATGATTCCTAAACCTGGTTAGTTTGTCAAGACACTCTGGAAAGGTAGTTTGTTTGTTTGTTTAAAGATTTTATTTATTTATTTGACAGAGATCACAAGTAGGCAGAAAGAGATAGGGAAGCAGGCTCCCTGCTGAACAGAGAGCCTGATGTGGGGCTCGATCCCAGGACCCTGGGATCATGACCTAGCCGAAGGCAGAGGCTTTAACCCACTGAGCCACCCAAGCACCTCTGTTTGTTTTTTTAAAGACTTCTGTAAACTCTGGATCCATTGGTTGCTGATCAGGTGCAGGAGGACCTGAGGATGTGGTTACAGTGTGGACTAGTGGAGATCTTGCCCTCTGGGCAAGAGGCCATGGGAATACCAGACAAGGATTAAAGCTGAGAACATTTCAGATGATGAGACCCATGGCACATCCTTCCTCTTGCTCTGAGACTCTGAATTTCATCCTGACTTCTCTGAATTTCTTTTGCCATTGCCATCGCCATGTTTCTCAAAGGGTAAGAATCCTTGGGCTGTGAAAGGATATGGCCCCAGAGGCAGCAGAAGAGACCAGGAGGCATAGGACCAGAAATAGGCAGATATCTTCTAAGCTTAACCACTCTACTCAGTGAATATACCTGAAACAGGCAACTGCTTTAAAGATACCTACTTCATTCTGAGAATACGGCTGTGTTAGGGAGGGTTTAAAGGATTATTCTATTATAGAGAGCCCATCCATACAACCTCCAGACTGTTAACTCTCTTTGGTGTTTTGAAGTTCTGATACACCTTCCAAAGGAGATGTTTTCATAATTCTGAGACTGTTCGAAGTCTGACGGCGGTAGAATCGCCTTCATTTTGTGGTACTTGGAAAGAATCTGTCCTTCCTTCAGTTTTCCGCATTTCAGCAAATGTAGTGTGAGCATACATTCCGCTGTGCCTGGTGTTAGAGTGTGCAAAATGGCCACAGAACTTCACAGTAGCTCTCACCAAAAGTGGAAGTGTGGTTTTCCACCCCTTAAACCGAGGGTTAACTTTGTATCTTTCTTTGACACATTGAATGTAGTAGAAACGATGACTCATATAATTTACGAGCCTAGGCCTCAAGAGGTCTTGTAGCTTCAACTTTTGTTGTTTGTAGAGCCCTGTTGCCACTCTGTGAGTCAGCCAGCCTGATGGATAATGAGACACCAGTGACATTTGCTCCAATATCCCTGGCTGACAACAACCAGACATATGAGTCTATAGTGGTTCAAATTGATTCAAAGACCATCTTAGATTACTTACCCCGCTTCCGACTGGCTTTCTCCAATCTGCCTGTGAGCCCAGAGGAAATCCTCCAAGCAGGCTCAGACCACAAAATGCTTCTAACTGACTCTGAGAATTGAAATAGCTGAATAGAAATGAGCTGAGTAAGTGTTGTTTAAATCCAGTGACAAGTATGTTACAGGAAAAGCTAACAAATACACCTGGGACAGTCCTAGTGTAGCCCTGTTATCATAGAGTAACTATTAGGAATACCTGCTTTTATTCTCAAAACTATCTTTGTCTGAGTAAAAGTTATAAAGTCTCCTTAAGCAGGTAGTACCATCATCTACTTACTTGCCAAGCAAATTTTACATTGAAAAAATGTAAATTAGAATCTCTCTGATTTAAATCCCTTAAGTGAATTCCTATGTTATTGAGAATAAAATTCAAACTCTTCCAGAATCTATAAAGTCTTATATATTCTTTTTTTTTTTTTAATATAATTTTTTATTTTTTATAAACATGTATTTTTATCCCCAGTGGTACAGGTCTGTGAATCACCAGGTTTACACACTTCACAGCACTCACCAAAGCACATACCCTCCCCAATGTCCATAATTCCTATCTTTATGGTTTTTGACTCGTGCCATTCTCCCTCTGCTTCTACTGTTCCATGCACAGGCCTCCTTTTTGCTCTGTAAACAGCTGCACTTCTTTCTTAAAACCTCAGGGACCGTGTTTTTCTTTCTGCTTGTGAGTTCTTCCTTCTGCTCTACATGGGCTACTGCTTTTACTCCTTGAGTGCTGGGCTCTAAGAGACCCAACCTCCGTCTTAAATACAGCAAACTCTACCTGGACACCATATAATTTATTGCAAATGTTATTTAAACAACAAAGTTGGTCCACACGATACCGTCAGTTTCTCCCAGTAACAAGTAAGTTCCTCGAGAGGATGACATTGCAAGGTCTTTGAGGAGCACCTGGCAGAGAGAAGCTAAATAACTATTTGGTGAATAAATGATATATGCTCAACTCTGAGCTTAGAAGGCTCAGATCCTGGATTTGAGGGTCTCCTCTTCCGTTTCTAGAGGGTTTTGTTTTGACTCAGTCACTTAGCCTGGCGGCACTTGCTTCACCATCTTGAACATTAAAAAACCTGGATATTAAATGTGGTAGTAAATGGAAGAGTGCAAGGTCAGCTGGAATGTGTCGGTAAATGTCAGCTATCGCTGTTCACCCACATCTCCCCAAATGAGGTGAGGCTTTTTACACCAGATAAATACTTATTTAACATGTGTTTTGGATAGGGATTAGGTGCTTTCCTTATGGTTCAGGGTTGCCTATACTTAGCTCAAAAGCAAGCAAAGCACTGCCAATCCCATCTAATCCCATCCTGTGCATTATGATTTCTTCGGTGAGCCTGATTGAATTGAAGGCAAAACAAGCAGTTGTGGCTCCTCTGATTGTCAGTCTCCCATCATGTATTTCTTGTCCATCAGATTACAGCTTTAAAGAAAAAATTAAGGCATTTTGAAACAGACAAGTAGATTTTTTTTAATACAGGTGTTTTTCCCTTTCAACTGAAACAATACCTTGAACTATATATCATCATCCTACCTCAATCTAGTTTGAAAATGATGAGATTTGCTCCTGACCGGATGTTGAATGATTATAAAACCGGAATTATGGAGATCAAGAACTGGTGCTGTCTTCAAAGCAATACTGAATACCAGTTACTCCTGATAGACGGGGCACCATGCAGCTTTCTATTAATAAAATGACTAGTGAGCAGTTATATATTACAGTGAGAATACGTTTCACAGGGGCCGTTTAAGATGAACATATAAAATGATTCAAAGAAAAGGAAACAAACTCTATTTTTAGAATATGTTTTTCCCCAAAGCACAATCATAACACTTACAAAATAGGTATTTTTTTTGTGTTTATAAATTACCCTAAACACTCTGTTCAAACAGGACCGACCATGAGCGAGACTGTGGTATTGACATTTTGGGCCTTGGCTTTTCTCCCTTCAGTTGGAATCTCTTGCCAAGTAGAACATAAATAATGCACATTCAGGATAGGTAATATTTTTCCTCTTTTTTTTTTTTAACAGAAAGTGTAACACTGTACACAGCAATTCTTTCAGAAAGTACAAATATGTTTATAGTAAAATATCAATCCTCCTCTCACTGTAGACTCTTCATTCCCCCTGGAAGTAACCTCTGCTGAGTTTCTTTTACACATCTGTTCTGTGCATAGGCATACATATTTTACATGCATTTAATGATATTTATCTTAAGCATTACGAAGCGTCTCTTGTCCCCCAGGCAGTTCTCTCCTTTGGAAACTGTCTTAACCATCATAACAGTCTTAACAGTTTGTTTTATCTTATATAAATATATAATTGCAAAATATTATTTAAAATAATAAGATAAAATATATTTTATCTTAACCTTTATTTATCTCAGCTGCCTCCTCTATAT
Organism: Mustela nigripes; assembly: GCF_022355385.1. NCBI lineage: Eukaryota > Metazoa > Chordata > Mammalia > Carnivora > Mustelidae > Mustela > Mustela nigripes. The sequence goes on along the minus strand of NC_081560.1, from coordinate 26,090,489 downwards.
CTTAAATATTAAAAAACCTGGATATTAAATGTGATAGTAAATGGAAGAATGCAAGGTCAGCTGGAATGTGTCGGTAAATGTCAGCTACTGCTGTTCATCCGCAAGTTAACCCAACTCGAGAGAGTTAATTTGGGATTAACTGGTTATTATTCATAAAGCTCCTGGAAGAGTATCTGGCACAAGGGAGCCATTCTGTGTCCGCTGTTATTGTCTTCACATTTTTGCCCAAGATCTTGTATCACTGATTGACATAAGTACATCTTAATAAGTGTATTTAAATTTTGAATCCAAATGATTTCATCTCAAAATAAAAAAAAGAAGTTCTGTGGTACAGACTATAAGAAGCTTCACACATAGAAAAATTCTTACCAAATTGAAAAGAGAATTAAAAATCCTTTAAGCATGAACTTAGAATATGCAGGTTATTTACTATAGAGCTAAATTTACCTTTCTTTAGATGCCTTTGCTCTAATGCTAGATGTTGGAGGAAGATGAAGTAATATAGATAAGGACTTTCTTTGTCTCTACTCGTTTGTTCATTTGTTCGTTTAAAAATATATGTAATGAAAAAAAATGCGTACTGTGTACTTACACAAACCTTGGTGAATCAGAGGCAAATAATAATCACAGTCCCTATTACTGTGGGGTTTCCAGGATGGTGGGGACAAAGTTTATCAGTGAAATAATTATGTATACAATATTAGTAACAGAAGGTGAAATGCAAGATATATCTCTGTGTGTGTATGTGTGTGAATTACCGAGTCCAGTATAGGGTGTGAAGGAGACCCTTTCAGTGGAATTTTGAAGGAGAAAGGTTTTGATCTAATAATTTTATTTCAAGCCAATTTGTCATTCAATTCTGAAGGCAACTGAGAGTTATTTTCTGTTATTGAAAGGATTATAAAATATACCTCTCATATACTTCCCTAAAACATACTTATGGATGATATATTCCAACAGACCTCTTTCTCATTTTCTCTTTTTCTTGACAAGGCTCTTCTTCTTCCTGTCCATACAGAAATCTGCAAAATCAACATAGAATACTAACAGAAATTTCTATTTACTTTATCTGATTTCTTATGAACTAGAGTTTGTATTCCTTTATGCCATTGTGCTTTTAGTTTTAGTGTGCATTATTAATAATTATTTTAATGTTGCTGGACTTGTGGTATTTCTATGAAAATAAAAACAATGGTTATAGTCCACATACTAGAATTTATTTGCTCTTTCTCCTACTGTTATATATTTTGATATTATAAATGTAAACTCCTGGGGGCACCTGGGTGGCTCAGTGGGTTAAGCCGCTGCCTTCGGCTCAGGTCATGATCTCAGGGTCCTGGGATCGAGCCCCATATCGGGCTCTCTGCTCAGCAGGGAGCCTGCTTCTCTCTCTCTCTCTGCCTGCCTCTCTGTCTACTTGTGATCTCTCTGTCAAATAAATAAATAAATAAATCTTTAAAAAAAAATGTAAACTCCTTCTGTATGACAATATGCTGCAATGAATAAATGTGTGCACCTATATAATTTTTCACTTGTGCAGGTATATCTGAAAAATATCATATGTTGGATTATTGTACTGGAGGTTTCTTTAATTTTGATAGTTATTGCCAAATTTTTGCTCATAGTAATTGCACTAATATATATTCCAATCAGCAATGTGTGAAGATGCCTGTTTTCCCATCATCTTACTAATGGAGTGTTTTCTCAAACTTCCCAGTTTTTGCCAATATGATAAGATAAAGTGGCATCTCAAAGTAGTTTAATTACATTTTTCATTAAAGATGATTTTGAGCATCTGTTTATGTGTTTAAAAGTTACTTGCATTTCATTTTCATGACCTTTGCCTGTTTTTCAATTTTTCAATTTATTTTTAGCCACTAATATATTCTAGTAAGAGGTCCTTTGTCTGTGAAAGAATTACAAATATTTTTCCTGGGTTGCCTTTTGGGTTTGATTATGGTATTTCTTGACATGTAGAATGCTTGCTTGTTTGTTTAATGTAGTGAAAATTATCAATCTTTTCTTTGAGGACTCTGGATTCTGAGTGATGGTTAGAACATCCTTCTCTATTCCAGGTTTATGGTTAAATTTATATATGAAACTCCATATGAAACTCCAAACTCTCCTTTTTCTGTTTATAATCAAATTTTTGCTTGTAATTATCATTTGTGAAATATGTCAGAAAAGAGTCCACCCTGATTTTACTGCAGAATTCCTGGGGAGCAGAAATTGGAGTCTAAGCTCTGTGAAGTAAATTGGGCCCTGGTAGATGACTGTACCTTTGAAGAAAGATCCCAGAGGATCAAGCTAAGAGCGAGGGTGAAGTGTATATAAAGAGGCCTTCATAGAGACTGAAATTAGTCCTGAAACATTTCCATTTCTGGGAGATGATGAAGATAATCCCATGTTTATAGAGCTCCTGGCAGAAACAAAAGATAAATCACTTCTAGAAGAAGCTGATGTCATATTAAGCCCCAACTGAAATTATTTATACAACCAGTTTTGCAAGTACAATGTCTGGAACAAAATAAAAAATATCCAAGGTTATCAAGGCATGTGAAGAGGAAAGACTGATTGAAAGAAACACTAAGAAACAGGCAACAGGAAAGACTCATCAAAGATCCTGAAATAACAAGTTTATTGAGCTAAAGGAGATTTTTAAAATTTTTATTTTATTTTTTTAAAAGATTTTATTTATTTATTTGACACACACACAGAGAGAGAGAGAGAGAGAGAGAAGGACCACAAGTAGGGGAAGTGGGAGAGGGAGAAGCAGGCTTCCTACTGAGTAGGGAGCCCGATGCAGTGCTCGATCTCAGGACCCTGAGATCATGACCTGTGTAGAAGGCAGATGCTTAAAGACTGAACCACCCAGGTGCCCCAGGCTAAAGGAGATAAAATATGACCTTAAACATTTGGCAGAGAATTGAGGCACCTGGGTGGCTCAGTCTGTTGAGTATCCAACTCTTGATTTCCGCTCAGGTCATGGTGCCAGGATTGTGAGATGGAACCCTGCATTGAGCTCCATGCCCGGCGGAGTCTGCTTCTCTTCCTCTTCCTTCCCCTCTGCCCCTCATCCCCCATGAGTGCTTTCTTTCTCTCTCTCTCAAAATAAATAAATAGAATCTTTTAAAAAATTGGACAGGATTAGGCACTATCCAAAACTGATATTTTAGGACTAACAAATATAATAACCAAATTTAGAAATAAACAGCAAAGTTTTAACAACATATTAAATACAGATGAGGGCACTGTTTGTGAATAGTTCAGAAGAAAATATCAGAATAAGCATGGACAGGTCAACTGAAAATAAGTAAGAGAGTGTAAGGCACATAAGTGGAGCATTCTTATGTAAATAAGGCTATTGAGAGAAAGAGAAGAAAGGGAATATAATATTTTTTTAAAAGATCATTTATTTATTTACTTATTTTTAAAAAATTTTATTTATTTATTTGACAGAGAGAGATCACAAGTAGGCATAGAGGCAGGCAGAGAGAGATGGGGAAGCAGGCTCCCTGCTGAGCAGAGAACCTGATGCGGGGCTCCATCCTAGGACCCTGGGATCATGACCTCAGCCAAAGGCAGGCGCATAACTGATTGAGCCCCCCAGGTGCACCAAGAGGAATATAACAAGAAAAATATAAGAAAATGTTAAGTGTATAGCTGACTAAATAAAGATGAAAGAAGCAATGATCACAGGCAGGTGACTGTTTTCTAGAAAATTATGTGATCTCAAAGATAATGAAATAGTAACTTGAAAATGCCAACAAGAATCCTTTATTGAGAAAAGCATTTCATTGAGAATGAAAATGAAATAAATAAATTTTTGAATGAACAATAACTGCACATTTGCCATCCGTAACCCAGACCCAAAGAAAATGTTAAAAGGGTTTTATTCAGGCAAAGAAAAACCGTTTTCTGATGGAAACTCAAAGATGCATGAGGAAATAAAGAACAGTGGAAATGGAAAATATGTGGTCAGACCCCTTTAATCTCCATTTTAATTTTAACCAACGTTCCGTAATAGACGATTTCAGTCTCACTTTTTTTTTTTCATTATTTCTCCAGCAATTTCCCAAGTAGATCTTCAAAGAAGTTCATGGAAACAATAACTTGACCGGGATATTGTTCAGTGTTGATTATTCTGGTTCACTTTTACTAGTATATGTATTCAGCAAACATTTTTTAGAATTGCATATTTAAATATTACAGTTTTTTCTTTTCATGTTTTGCTTTGGAGACTCCAGTTACACACATACTGGCACATTTTGCTTGTCTTCTGTACTTATTACATTTAATTTTCCTCAACTTTCTTTAACTCCATTTCTTTATGTTGTATACTTACATTTGTACTCTTCAAGCCACTTACTATATTTTCATCAGTTTCTCTTCCCTTTGTGTTTCTTCAAAATTTGTCATTTCTGTAATCATTTTTATTCCTTCTACTTCTTTCCCAAGTTCTAACAGCTCACACATTGGTTTCCCTGTTGTGTCGCCATCTTGCCCTGAGTTCTTACGTTTCTCCTTGCTGACTTCCTTCACAAAAGAGATGACTTCATTAAGTCTTAATTTTAGTTGGGACAAAATAATTGGTACAATTTTCATCTTGTTTATGATGAACTCTCTTTGTCTGTTGGTAGCTTTTGCTGCCATGTTTCACATTTTTTATAGTATCCTCAAATACTTGATTTAGAAACTACTATCCCTCCCTGATCTCTTGCAATTTTGTTGGCTTATTCTTATTTTTACATGCTGTCCAATATTCAAATATTTGTCTTGAGTCAGAACTTCACTATGTGAAGTTTTGTGTAGGCGTTATGTGAGTTTATCATTTCCTCTCCTATATTTACGGGGTTTACATTGTGTGTCAGGTGTTGTGCTAAGCTTTGGGGATATAGCAATGAACAGTAAAAACAGGTTTTCTGTTTTCAAAGGGCTTATAAGATTAGTAGAGGAAAAAAATTAAATAAGTAGATTCAATACGGTGCATACTAAGTACTGTAAGAGAAGGAATATTGGATACTATGAAAACACATTTTGATAACATTATTAAATGTTTATATTCTTCTAGTGTGTCTTGCATAAATCCTATATTATGGGGCGAATCAAAGATTCTCCCGTAAGTGTTTAACATTTGAAAGAGTCATGAAAGGATCCCTAGAGGAAGGAAGTCTAACCTGAGATTTATATCTAACTTAGAGTGTTCTAAGCTGGTCTAACTCTTCATAACAATACATAGAGATCAGAGAAAGAGCAAAAGTATATAACATGGCAGATGAAGGAATTTTATTCCTGTGTTTCCATTTTATGAATCTGCCAATAGAGAAATCTCTGAAACTCCTCATTTTAGAAACAGGATTTGGATTTCATTTATTAATTTTTAAAGATTATTTATTTGAGAATGAGAGAGAGAGAAAGCAGGGGGAGGGGCAGATAGAGAGGGAGAGGCAGAGAACCTTAAGCAGACTCTGTGCTGAGCGTGGAGCCTCACACGGGGTTGATCCCATGACTCTGAGACTAAGACCTGAGTGGAAACCAAGAGTTCCATGCTTAACCCACTAAACCCCAACAACTTGGATTTTTTTTTAAAAGATTTTATTTATTTATCTGACAGACAAAGATCACAAGTAGGCAGAGAGGCAGGCAGAGAGAGAGGGGGAAGCATGCTCCCCACTGAGCAGAGAGCCCGATATGGGGCTCCATCCCAGGATCCTGGGACCACAACCCAAGCCAAAGGCAAGAGGCCCAACCCACTGAGCCACCCAGGCGCCCCAACAACTTGGATTTTAAATAGGATTTTTTAGCCCCCTTTAGGACTTTCTTCAGAAAGAGGAAAAACTGAGAAGGACATAAAAAAACTATTCTCTCTCTGTGAAAAACCTTAGATTAAAAAGTTAATACGCAGAGTTAGCAGATTTCAGGTAAAATATAATCATCTGGCTGATATTCCAATGAGGACTTGGAAAATTCTTTCTTTGGAAAATCCTTGTTGGCTAATGTCGCTGCTGGTTTGTTTTTTTTTTTTTTTAAACAAGTGGACAGAGAGGCAAGCAGAGAGAGAGAGAGGAGGAAGCAGGCTCCCTGCAGAGCAGAGAGCCCAATGTGGGACTCGATCCTAGGACCCTGAGATCATGACCTGAGCTGAAGGCAGAGGCTTAACCCACTGAGCCACCCAAGTGCCCCTCACTGCTGTTATTCTTAATAATGATCCCAATGTGAGGCCTTTCCCAGGATCTTTCCAGTCTTTGTCTTCTAGCATCTTCCCCCAGCTGAACTTAGAAGTTTAAAATGCAGGTATTCCTGGTGTTTCCAAAGTTTGTATTACAAACACTTTGTCTTTATGAAAGACCTGCGTTAGTACCTGTTTTTGCTAACCAATGGAAATCCGAAGAGGATTTTGCTTTTACAGAAAAAAAAGCAAAAATGGCATTCAACATTTGTTTTGCAGTGAGTGGTTACAGAGGCAGCGTGCACCCCAGCAGCAAGCGCGGCACCATTCAGCGCCTTCCTGAGGAACTACACTCAGAACTGCACTCAGCATCTCTGCATTAAGTCGCTAGGGCTTTGAACTGTGTCTGTGAACCTCTGTGTTTATCTCAATTTATTTTCTGCATCTGTTAGCAAGATGTATCCAAGGTATCAGCAACACCTATAAGAAGTTATTTTGTGAGCCTGGGAATGCTTAAACATTTTTTTTTACACAAATTTTACATAAATTTTTTTATGTACATTACAAAGTAATAAATGACAATTTTTTTTATACTGTTGATCCTTGGATAACATGGGGGCTATGGGTACTGAGCCCCATGCAGTGGAAAATCTGCATATAAGGGTTGACTTCCCCAAAACTTAAATAATAGGCTGCTATTGATCGATAGTCTTGCTGATGACATATAGCTGATTGACACACATTTTGTATGTTGTATGTAATGTACCCAGTCTTCTCAGAAAAAAGTGAGCTAGAGAAAAAAAAATTAAGAAAATCATAATAGAAAATACATTTATAGTGTTGTACTCTATTTTTTTAATTTTTTAAAAAAGATTTTATTTATTTATTTGATCACAGACAGAGATCACAAGTAGGCAGAGAGGCAGGCAGAGAGAGAGAGGAGGAAGCAGGCTCCCTGCTGAGCAGAGAGCCCCATGCGGGCCATCTCAGGACTCTGGGATCCTGACCTGAGCCGGGCAGAAGTTTGAACCCCTTGAGCCACCCAGGTGCCCCAGTATTGTCCTATATTTAAGGAAAAGCAAAAACTGCCTGTAAGTGGCCCCACACAGTGCAAACGCTTGTTGTTCAAGGGTCAACTGCAAATTAGTAATAGTTGCTTCCTCACATTAGGGCTGCTTCAGTTTACCAAAGGTCATAGGAACTTACTTCAGGTAGTGAGGGACCCACTAATGTAATGTGATCTAGCGGCTTGAGAATTCTCCTTTTGAAAGCAATATTTTAGGCTCTTATTCATGGCTTCCTGCAGCTTCATGACAAAGGCTGTTCTTGATCTTTTTTGTTTCTTTAACAATTATCACTTCCATAAGACTATATTAATTTTTTCAATATTTCTGCTCTGCACTGCGAAATTCTATAAGGAATAACAACTTTTTTTTTTTTTTTTTTTTTTTTTTTTTTTTTGATATTTTCTTAATGAAATAATATTTTTTTTTTTTTTTTTTTTTTTTTTTGTCCAAGAGCTGTCAACTAATTGCAACTATAATAGTATCCATATGGCAAATTTCCAGCCTGTCAGCTGTGGTACAGCATTTAGGCTGGCTTGCTGGATCCTTCCATTTGTTTCTGTGTTTAGAGAAAGCACACAAACATTAACTAACCTATCATATTGATGTCACAAATGTCAAAGTCTTGCTATAATTAAATCCTCTGAGTATTTCCTTTTATGTATGAAAAAGAAAACATATTTGGGCAACTGTAAATGCGTGTTTTCTATTTTTAGAATGGAAACTACAGCTTGTTTACTTAATTGATTTGGCAAGGAAAAAACTGTTAGGAGAAAAACAGAACAACTAATCTATGGTCTCTTCTCATTTATCCTGTGTTTCCAAATAGAAGCATTTGATCCTTTTTGTGAGTGAGGACACATACCCCCAGTGAGACTTGAAATTTGCAAATTATAATGAACCGCAAGTAATAGTGTGAATCCTTCTTAGAGTGAAGTCAGAATAAGAGAATAATCTGAAAAATACGAGTTAAGCTGTTTTTTTAACACTGTGATTCTGTTAAAAAAAAAAAAAGAAGTTTTGTGGATGAACAATGGAAACTTAAAGAAGGTAATATTTTATTCTCAGAAATGGATATTCCAAATCTCTCTGGGGGCAAACTGGGGAATTGCAGAAGAGATACATGGTGCGGGTGGGGGGCAGTTAAATTTACTCTTTTGATATTTCCATGTTAGTTTTCTAGTTTGAGGCCTGGTAGGTGTTAAAGTTATTTCTGTCTTAGGTTCCTGTGATAAAGGGACATAATGATCTTTGACTGACTCCTACCTTTCCTCCGACCTATTCCCAGTCTTTTGGAGGTCTACTTGGTCAAGGCTTTTCTGTTCATGTTGCACAGTCCTAAAGGAACTCTGGAACCTGACTACCTGAGTTCAAATCCTGATTCTACCACTTACTGGTTCTGTAATTTTAGGCAGGTTACTTAATAACTTTTGCTTCAGTATCCTCATCTGAATGTGGGATGATAATAAATAGAACTAACTTCCTAGAGCTGCTGAGATGAAATTGTATCTGTCTCCTATCTGTCTACCTATACTGTGGATGGATGTTATATTCATTATCATTATCATCATTTTCCCTGTGACAGGGAAGGCTCATACCTTCTTTACCATGAACACCTCTGGAGACCTAAGCAATGACCTCCCTATGTGCGGCAACCTCTCCATTGCTAATTTTGCACCTTTGGCATCATTATCTGGTGTCTCTGCCTTTTTTTTTTTTAATTTTTTATTTTTGATAAACATATATTTTTATCCCCAGGGGTACAGGTCTGTGAATCAACAGGTTTACACACTTCACAGCACTCACCAAATCACATACCCTCCCCAATGTCCATAATCCCACCCCCTTCTCCCAAACCCCCTCCCCCCGGCAACCCTCAGTTTGTTTTGTGAGATTAAGAGTCACTTATGGTTTGTCTCCCTCCCAATCCCATCTTGTTTCATTTATTCTTCTTCTACCCACTTAAGCCTCCATGTTGTATCACCACTTCCTCATATCAGGGAGATCATATGATAGTTGTCTTTCTCTGCTTGACTTATTTCGCTAAGCATGATACGCTCTAGTTCCATCCACGTTGTTGCAAATGGCAAGATTTCATTTCTTTTGATGGCTGCATAGTATTCCATTGTGTATATATACCACATCTTCTTGATCCATTCATCTGTTGATGGACATCTGTCTTTTAGACTTTCTAGTCACCTGTGCCCCTGTCCAACCTCAGGAGACACATATTGATAGGATTTTTATATCTGTTAGGTGAATTAATCTTTTCATTATCGTGGTGATGAATTTTACCTGTCAGTTTGGGCCATAGGTGTGCAGTTATTTGGTCTAACATAATTCTAAGTGTGCCTTTGAGGGTATTTCAGATGAGACTAAAATTTCAGTTGACAAACTGAGGAAAACACATTGTTTTTCCTCAGTGTGGGTGGTTCTCACCCAGTCAGTTGATGGTCTGTGCAGACCCAGAAAGCTAACACTTCCCCCCACCCCCCACTGCCACCACCGCCAGGAGCAATAGGTAACTGCTTCTGCACGACTGTCTTGGGACTGGAAGATGAGTTTTTTGTTTTGTTTTGTTTTTCATTTTCCTGCTGTTGGCTTTCAGAATGGAACTATACCACTGTCAACTGGAGACTTGTTATCCTTTGTAATTAAATGAGCTAATTCCTTATAGTAAGTCTCTTAATTGATTGATAGATAGATAGACTGATCCTATTGGTTCTGTTTCCCTGAAGATCCCTGTTTCTCTGGAGACCCCTGAATCATTAGGAGATATAGCTCATTTTCCTCCTTACCTTGATGTGTATTTTTGTCTGATGTTAGTATTAACAGTTTTTGGGTTTTGGGTAGTTGTGGAGTATATATTTTCATCCTTTCTTTCAAACTTCCTGTGCCTTTTCATATGTAATGTGTATCCATTTTAAACAGTATTCAGTTTGGTTTTTTCTATACAGCCAGACAATCTTTTAAAGAAATCTGGAGTATTGAATTGATTTCAGTTTTATATAATGAATGTAAGTACTGATGCATGTGGAATTTAAATCTGTTAGCTTACATTTTCCCCCCTATTTTTCTATTTGGTTTTGTTTATTTTTTTTCTCCACTCTTATTTTCTATTGGAGTAATCATACAATTTTTAAAATATTTTTTATCTTATTAGCTTTTTCATTATACACTTATATTTATTCTTTAAGTGAAATCTCTAGAGGTTTCAATATTCTAGTTCTTATTAATGTTTTTACCATTTCCTGGACAATACAATAACCTTACACATTTTAAGTTCATTTTTCTACCTCCTGAGCTTTGTTCTATTGTTATCATGTTGTATATATAGAGACATGCATATTATATATGTATATTTGTATATATATACAAATGTATGTATACGCAAATACATAGGATATGAATACATGTATATATAAGCACACATGTACACACACACAAGTACATGGATACGTAGATACATATACACACACACTTCAGACTCCATGAGATAGTCAGTCAGTCTGCATTTAGATTTACCTTCATTTTTATGCTTTCCAAGGTTACTCATCCTTTTGCATTATTATGCTTCTACTTCCTAAAGCACTACTTTATTATATCTTTTAGCACAGTTGTCCTTGAAATGACTTTTCTCAAATGTTATTTATTTGAAAATTTCTTCATTGCATCATTTTTCTAAGGATATCTTCACTGGCTGAAGGAATCTGGGTTGGCGTTTATTTTTTTCAGTACTTTGAATCTGTCACTTCATGGTCTTCTGACTCACATCATGTCTGCTCAGTGAGCTGTCAGTCTTATTGCCTGTCATTTCTTTGAAGCTAACATGTCCTTTTTGTCCTTCTATCTTCTTTTACGTTTTTCTCTTTTTTTTTTTTTCAGCGGGTAGATAGCTCATGTGCCTAGGTTGTTTTTTCTTTATCCTCTTTAATCTCAGGGCTTTTTGGTATCTTTTATGTTTGATGTTGCTGGCTAGTTTTTATCCATCTTGGAACATTCTCTGTCAAATATATCATCAGGTATACTTTCTTTCCATTCCTTGGATTCCAATTTCATGCATGTTAGATATTTTCAGTGTTCCCATTCGACTCACTCTCTGTTACATATTTAAATTTTTTTCCAACTTCAAACAGTTAATTTTTTTACTGATCTGTTTCCTAGTTATTAATCTTCTTTTGTGTGGTGTCTAATCATTTGTTAAAATATCAGTTAAGTTTATAATTTAATTTATTGTATACTTTCTAGAATTTTTAATAGATTGTTTTTAATAAATTCATTTTGCTAGTAAAATTCTCCATCTTATCTATTTTCTTGGACACACTAATTGTAGTTATTTTAAAGTCCTTGTCTGATTCTTACAATATATAAATGGACTACCTTTTTTCTATCATCTGGCTGTAGATGTGTGTGTGTGTGTGTGTGTGTGTGCATGCACGCGTGAGAGACAGAGAAAGAGAAAGAGACAGAGAGAGAGAGAGATTTGGTGAATGCCACCATTTTGTAGGAAAAGTTATAGAGGTACTAGATGATGTTTTCTTCCTCCCCAGAGAATCCAATTTCCTTCCAGTAGGCAAAGAAATCACCTTCACCTATAAGTGGATTGAAACACTTTCAGAATTTCTGAGTACTGTTCTGATTCTAGTTTGTCTTTATAAACTGTAGCCTTTTGGGAATTCCAACTGAAAGCCTTAAATATTTATCATAGACTGTCCTCCTTGGAGAATCTTGAACTCCCGATTTTTATAACCTTAGAAGAGTGAGTCTGCCATGATCTCTGCATAGCTTTTGAGACTTTTAACAAAAGTCTTTTCTCATTTTCTTGATTTTTCTCTTCTGCCTGCTCAGATTAATTCTAAGCAAATGTTTCAAGGGAAAGTGTAAGGAAGAAGTATGTTAGTATTTTCTAGATCTTGATCTTTCAAATAATGGCTGCCTTATAATCTTGTTGCCAATAGCTTCCCAACTGACTGTAACTGTGAGAAGATTCATATACATTTTTAATTCCACATATCACACAGGAGCACTATAGGCAAGTCACCAGGTAAGCACTCTTTAAGAAATTATATTTAGAAGAAAAAGACTGATAGCTAGCTATTCATGGACAAAATAATTGCATAATGTCCTGAAACTGAACTTTGGAGTTGTTTTACTCTACCAAAAACAATAGTAACAACTTTAATATGAATTCCTAGGATAGTTTTCTTAAAATAAAATTAATATTAGCTACTAAGTGTCCACTCTATGTCACCATGGCCCTGCGTGTTTTTCTTCGAGCTTATTTGCCACACAAGTACTATATGCAATGTATTATTATCCATATTTTACAAAAGAGAAACATCAGCTCAGAGAATCTAAGTTATTTGCACAAGGTCACAAAAGAGGTGACAGAACTAAGTTTCTTGTTTGTTTTGTTTTGGAGATAGAGAGAGAGGGAAGGAAAGGGCCGAAGGAAGAGGGAGAGAGAGAACCCTAGCAGGACTTGATCTCAGGACCCCAATATTATGCATGACCTGAGTCGAGGTCAGGAGTCAAACACTTAACTGTTGAGCCACTCAAGTGACCCAATAGAACTAAGTTTTGATTCCAACTCTACAGTCTATTTCCTTTCTTCATGTGATTTGATAATTAACTATAGCAATCTTTAGTCATTTCTAATTTATTTTACAAATATTTTAGTATAATGAAGCTTATAATCATAATTGTGTGTTATATATTTAAGTATAAATGGAGCTATTTGGAAAACATTTCTACATGTTATACTTTAGATTAAGAGAAATATTACTATGAAATTTCAAAGAAATGGATTTTGAAGTCCTGCTTAGGCTGTCTCCTTATTGTGTTCTTATGCAAATATTCTAAGCTTTGAGAACATCAGTCTCTATATATTTAAATGTGGAAATATTAACTACTTCATAGAATTTTTCTGAGGACTAAATGACTTACATGCATGTGAAATTTTAAGGAAAACTCAATGTATTAGTTTCTTAATTGATATTTTTATCATGATTTTTATTATTATGCACTTAAAATCAAAAGGCCAATGAGTTCATAGGGAATCTACTAAGATAAGAGCTTAGATAAATGCTTACCTAAGAGTTGTGTTATCATACTTTAAATAGAACAACTCAACTCCCTTTTATAGGCTCAATGCCCTGCATAATTTAGACTGAAGCTTTTTCCATTTTGGTAAAAGTATGGTTCAAAAGTCTAGAAAGTTTTCACAAAGTTGAGTTACATGATTTACAGAATGATTTAAATTTATGACCCAAGAACTATTATTGCTATATAAACACTAAAAAATGATCAGTAACACGAATTTATTAAAGAAAGCTTATAAAAAACTACTCTTATCTTCTCCTTTAATGTAATGATGGATTTATTAGATAAGGGAATACTGGGGATCAATGTGCTATATATTATAGATTCAATAAATTTTTTGATGAAATGTCACATAGCACAGTACCGAAAACATCAATTTTAAAATACCAGGACTTAAAAGGTTTTTATTTAAAAGGCAAGCAGGGTCAAAAGGAAAAATGATCAGATATAAAGTTACTCTAAGTTTGTTTGGCATAGTCTATCTACCTTTTGTGTTTTCTAGCATATCACATGCATCTCTATTACATCATCAGTATAGTGAGTTATGGTTATTGGTCATTTTGCCTTACCCACTATACTGCAAGGTCTTTCAGATCAAAGAACCATATTTATTCATCTTTGGATCCTCAGTGTCTAATAAAATGCCTGGCATAGATTAGAAATTCTTTTATTGTTACCTAAAAATGGTCAGTTTTGGTATTAGCAAAATATATTTATTTTAATTTTAAACTAGGTCAAAATTCTCAAACTTTCCCAAAGTATGCAAGTTTGAAAAATACTCCTGTGAGAAAAGAAACATTGTACATGAACACATCTGGTTTAAAAAGTTTTTCCTGGGGCGCCAGGGTGGCTCAGTGGGTTAAGCCGCTGCCTTCGGCTCAGGTCATGATCTCAGGGTCCTGGGATCGAGTCCCGCATCGGGCTCTCTGCTCAGCAGGGAGCCTGCTTCCTCCTCTCTCTCTCTCTGCCCGCCTCTCTGCCTACTTGTGATCTCTGTCTGTCAAATAAATAAATAAAATCTTAAAAAAAATTTAAAAAGTTTTTCCTTAGATGAAGAGAAGCCAACAGAAAAAAGTGTCTATGGAGAAGAGGGGGGGAGCTTTAGTTCCTCATCTGTATAAAACAGGTGATTGGACAAGTCAGTGCTTCTAAAGCACTTTGTTTTGCTTTGAAAATACTTCTATGAGATCAGCTTTTCCCATTGTAGTGTCATAGGTACAGTGCTCAGGGACAGGAATGTAGAAATGGATTCCTCACAACCCGGCCACCTTGCCAGTGTGGGGAATCTGCTAAGAATTTAGGTAAGGTCTGAGCTTATCAGAGAGTGTACCATTATAAATCTGACGATAGGAAATGTGCTATTATCTGTTTAAAAGAAAAAGATGTGCATTTGAAACAAAATACTGTTGTCTTCTTTGGTATGGGACTTCCTTAAAGTTAAAAGTTCTGTTACACAGTAATGAATTGATCCAGAAGGATTTAAGATGACTAAATATATTTAATAAAACCTATCACTGTAATTTAGTATTAATTGTGAAGTTACTTCAAATATAATAACTTCAGGTATTTAACTAACTTGACTGCCAGCTGATAACAGTTTATTAGGTATTTTAGGAAACATTTAGCTGCTCCCTGCTGAGAATATAAATATGGAGAAAGTAGAGTAGGAACCATGGGTCTAGGTGAGTACATAAGATAACCTCTTTATGAGACAATTTTGGAGACTCCTGAAAAGAACTAATATAAAGAAAATCCCCCACTAATCTTTCTGAAAGTAAGTGTTTTGTGCTGAGAAATTAATCAACAAAAATAATTGTAGGAACTCTAGTAATCATGCACATCAGAAAAATGCATTTGAGGTATTTCAATTTTTTTGGTCTACTTATTGAAACTTCTTTGCTGAAACTAATTATTAGACAAAATCCTGCCTGTTTTTAGATACTGAAAGTAAAACAAAAAAGGCAGATTTTTAAAAAATTTTCTATAACTATAAATCTTCACTAATTAATTTTCTACATTCTCAAAAGAGTTAAAATATGGAAAATGTGGAATTTAAAACAGGGATAAAGGGCGTCTGGGTGGCTCAGTGGGTTAAGCCGCTGCCTTCGGCTCAGGTCATGATCTCAGGTTCCTGGGATCGAGTCCCGTATCGGGCTCTCTGCTCGGCAGGGGGCCTGCTTCCCTTCCTCTCTATCTGACTGCCTCTGTCTACTTGTGTTCTCTGTCTGTCAAATAAATAAATAAAATCTTTAAAAAAAAAATAAAAAAATAAAACAGGGATAAAGAAAATGCACATATTTATTTACCAAAGCATAAGAAGTAGTACAAAAGCCAAATAAGAAGTTAAAATTTCAATGTAAAGTTGAGATGAGCTATTTGCAGATACATTTCCTATATGGCGTGTGTGGTATGTGTGTCTGTGTGGGGGTTATTCCTTAACTAACATATTGCTTAAAATTGTCACCAGTGTCTAACTTGTACCTAAGATCCTGATTATGCATAAAAGTTAAAGTGGTAGCTCTTTGAAAAATTAATTCATAAATGACCGTAATTGACAAATAATAATTTTTGCTCACCTAACTAATTTTAAACAGACACTGAAACGTCTGGACTTTTGTAACTCACTGAATGAAAGCTAACAACTGTGTTATGTATTAATAGAAAAGCTAAGATGAGTGGCAGTTTAAGAGAAACACATTCTAGTTTTTCCCCAAAACGGGTAAGAACGTAAAGGCCAAATTGGGGTTTATTGTATGCATACTGGATTTTCTTGCAAACCATTAGGTGAACGGACAAAATAATTGGAAAGGCTTCTATGCCTTGGTTAACAAGACAGCTGTTCAGTAATAGGGAGTTTGGAGCACAGCAGAAAAAAAGTAGAAGAAAAAGTAAAGGTAAGGGAAGTGGTAGGGGATACAGTCAATGGTGTTGTGATAGTGTTGCATCATGACAGATGTTGGCAACACTTGTGGGGAACATAGCATAACATCTAGATGTGTCTGATCACTGTGTTGTACACCTGAAACTAATGTAACATTGTGTGTCAACTGTACTTCAATTTAAAGGAAAATAAATGATTTTAAAAAGAGAGTACAGTGGTAGGGAAAGAAAAATGAGAGGGAAAGATGAACAAATGAAAAAAGTGAGCATTAAGTAGGAGCCCTTTGAAGCAGATTGTGCATATTAATACATAGCTTTTACGCCTTCTCAGAAACATAAAATACAGCCTCAGCTTCCTAAAGAATTTGCATCATTTATATTCTCTTCGACTGTAGCCATCATTATTGAGTCCTCTTATTCACTGCTGGTCACATTGTAGGGTCTCCTAAAAGAGATCAACCACCCTTCCTCTTTATAAATTATGGGTATGTAGGAAATGAATACATATAGAGTACCCATTAAATATTATGTATTTGTACTCTCTCTTTTTTAGGTTCTACTTAAATTCTAGTGCTATCTCTTTTAATTCTTCTATTTTCCAATTTAAAATAAAAATCAAATTTGAGTAAAGGTGATCCAAATTCAACTCCAAGGTTTATGATATTTTTATTACTATCTACTCTGAGTTTGCTTAGTTGTTAAAGGTTAAGTGGAAAATATTTAAAAACAAGAGCTAAATTTCTGCACTAAGTAACTAATATTAACCTTGCTCAGATGGTTAACATGGTAAGGCTATAATTGCAAGAGAGGACACATAAAGAATGTCGTGAGTTATTCAAGCAGTGATGAGTTTTCTTGGGATAAGTTTGGCTGTGACAGTTGTGTCTGAGCTGAATACAGAAATGTTCTCAGAGGCACTTTCTAAGTGAGATTAGAATGCAAATATGTTCTATTTACCCACTTAAACTCAAACATAGTTCTTCATTTTCTCCTCAGTTAAAATTCTGGGAAGCATGGGACATTGTGTCTCTCTTACCTTTCCTTTACACTGTAGAGGACAAAGTAATAATAAGCAATAGATATTAAATTAGTATTTTCTTAATTACACTCATAACTATAGTAACTACATTCCTCTGAGTTTAATGACTATGCATAGTCTAATTCTGTAATAGCACAACTATTTAAATTGTAGTTTTCCACACCAGTTTAAGTAATTATCTAGCAATTTTAATAATCTTCATTAAATGATGAAGCAGTTAAAATTAGCCTTTAGTGATACTTGAAAATCTATCTTATTTTACTTTCTTCATATTCGAAGTATCTACACTATTCTGTCAATTTTTTTTTGTCAATTTTTTTTTTAAAGATTTTATTTATTCATTTGATAGACACAGCGAGAGAGGGAACACAAGCAGGGGGAGTGGCAGAGGGAGAAGCAGGCTTCCGGCTGAGCAGGGAGCCCGATGTGGGGCTCAATCCCAGGACCCTGGGATCATGACCTGAGCCAAAGGCAGACGCTAAATGACTGAGCCACCCAGGTGCCCCGATTCTGTCAATTTTAAATGGTACATTTTTCACATTTTAACATCCCTGAAATTAAGATGTAACTTTAAGTCAATGTGATTAAAAAAAAAATCATTAGCACTGTCATGGCAGATTGACATTTTTTTCTTAGTGGTAGATACACCAAAAAATGGTACATTTTACAATTAATAGCATCTTAGATTTAATGAAATTAAACATAAGGCAATAAAGGCATATAGGCAGTGTATCCCTATAGAGATTTCTGAATGTCCAACGGTATTTAAATTAAAATATTTAGGTATTACTTCTTTGAGGGCTACACGTATGTTTAAAAATCTTCTAAAATGAAAAAAAAAAAGTCAAGTGAAATAATTTTAGGAATCCAAAGGATGATTTGTTAAAAGTGGACTTTGAATCATGGTACTAGGTTCTGGCAGATATGTTTTTGGTCACAGTCTATTTCTTGCACCACTGACACCTGTTCCAGATGCTCCAATCTTAGTTTTTCACACTTGTGAATCATGTGATCACAGCCAAAGACTTCACCTCTCCTAATTTCAGTTTCCTCCTCTGTAAAATATGATAAAATCTAGTTCCTAGAACCATAATTACATGAAATGACAGGTGTAAATAAGTAGCACAGTGCCTAGCACATAAATGCTAATTTTTTTCTTAAAGAATGGCCTTGAAATAAATTTCATTTTGAAAACTGAAATTTGTCACAGGAGGTAGAAAGTATTCCCGATTGCTGGCTTAGTCTGACCGTAGCCTAGTATGACAATGGGTTTGAATTAGACCCCGTTCAAGCAGAATCTTGAAATGGAATATCCTCTGCTCATTTTAGCACATGATTAGCAGGACACAACAGGATGAGGGATGGGAAGAAAAAAACTCCTGTTATGAGGTGATTATACTCATCAATCAAAGGGCTGTACCTAAGTTTCTAAAACAGAAGGTGTGAGGATCATATGGGGAGCATTTCACTGTGAGATGAGCAATGCAATTAGACCACAAAATACTTTTCACAGTGTTTTACACCAGGTGGCCATAAGCCTGAGCCCTGCATGGGTATATAGGTGACTACTTATGCATTCAGTCCAATCATCTCCTCAAACTATCTCCGAGTTTGAAATCCCTGTCATTACAGTTGCTTTGGTTTAGCTATATGATCTCTAGAAGGACAGTGTATACATGCACAAGTATCACTCAGAAGGGGAGAGAGATTTTGATTCATTAGCATATATTAATGTGTCAGGTTAGTAGGAAAGGAAATAGAAATCAAGCCAAACAAGTTTGATGAAGATGAGAGAATTTTAGGTATTCTCAGGAGAATGGCAAACTACCAGCAGGAAAAGAAAGTGAATCATCTGTCCAGATGGGAGGCTCTAGGAGCTTTATTGGGAAAAGAATAAACATAAAATTATAGTTTTGAGAAAACTATAGAAATACACTAGTATCTCACTGCCGTCTCTAGTTACTACCACAGAATATGGCAAGGAATAAGCCCTGAATAAAAATTTGTTGGTTAAAGGAATGAGTGAATGAATGAGTGAGACATTTTGAAATGAAAGATATTTTTACTGTCCATGTATGCCAAAATATCACAGAGTATAAAGTGAATTACATCTTTACGTACATGTGTGAAGCATGAACATCACAGAGCATAGACAAACCCCATGTTGGATCAGGCTTTTGTTGATTTTTTTTTTTTATTTTTAAGAAATGTAAGATGATCTATAAAACATCTAAACCTGTGCAGTAAAGAAATGACTTAACTAAGATGGCAGGTTCTTGAGTGTGTGGGCCATGCCTGTTTTTATCTGTAATCCTGGTGTTTATCATAATACATGAAATATGATAAGTATTCAATAAATGTTGGTTAAATAAGTGGGATTCTAATATATGCAGTTAATTGTCCAAAAGCTTTATGCATATTTTGTCTAATAAGCCAGAAAATTGACTGTATAGTTATCATGCAGGCATAGTCAATGGCACGCCTCTTTCATCTATTGATGGGTTATAATTGGGTTCATTTAATTGTGTTTATGTTTTACTGTGTTGTATTTTCTTTGTGTGAATGCTTGTTCTTCTGCCAAATTTTTGCTTAGCCACATTTTCATGTTTACTGACAAATTAATATATTTCAGTGGCCTTATGTTTCTGTTGAACAGTGATGAGATATTTTATTTGCAGCATCTGTATATTTTAAAATATTCTGCCTAGGAGATGCCAATTTTTTTATGTTAACGAAGATGAAAAATTAGAAAAAAATACTGGTAAAATAAGAGTGAATCTGTACAGTTTTCTCAAAATATGTACTCCATTCTCTTCCTGAATTTTCTGATTCAATTCCATAGGGGAAAGGGATGAAGGGTAGAGAAATTGGAATGTACTGGTTGGTTACAATCTTTGAATTTATAAATACCTTATATCCACCCCTATTTTGAGACTTTAAATTCTATTGGGTTGGGGCTACTCAGAATCTGGGAAGGGTACCCCTGCTTGGAAAAAACTTGCCCCATACCACCCATACTGATTAAACCTTTACCTTCCATTCTCATGCCACTGGAGAATTCTCAATCTCTTAATATTTACAAATATTTATTTGTGATCTGAAAAACTTTAGACAAGGCAGGTAACCCCATACTAATTGTTATTGAGCCTTCTCTGTGAGACTGTTTCTGCTTTCATTATCTTGTTTCCAAATTCATTTGAAATGTATCCACTGAATTTAAGGGAGGAAATAGAAGAGCTTCAAAATTTAGAAGCCAAAGTGAATTGGTAAAGGCCTAACTGGGAAATCTGGGTTAACAAACTTCCCTTTAACCTAGTTATGTTCTCTAGGTTAAAAACTTCCAGACTTTCCTCTTTCAAGTTGTTATACAGGAAGAAAATGTTGCATGACTGAGAAATAGTGATTTTCAAATTGCCAGAGAACAGGGAAGCCTGGGGGCTCAGTTGATTAAGCATCTGCCTTTGGCTCAGGTCATGATTCCGGGGTGCTGGTCTCCCTGCTCAGCAGGGAGTCTGCTTCTCCCTCTGCTCCTCCCCTGCTCATGGGCTCTCTCTCTCAAATAAAAAATAAATAAATATTATAACAGAGCAAAGACCTTTTTGGCAAAGTCAGTCAACAAAACATATTTCTTTTAAAATATTGACTACAGCCCATACTTACCCACTCTTATTTTCTATTCTACAAAAGACAGGACAAGTTTAGTGGAAGAACAACATTGTTATCTAAAAACTGCTAACAGTTGAGTCTTTTTTCTTTTAAGAAGAAAATTGCTCAAGTATTAGTTGCATCAGGAAACTAAGATGGTCATTGTTGTAGCAAAGATATTCACAGCATTATAATAGATGATCTTGGATCTTTGCAAGTTTAGAGAACAAGGGGATTAGACATCATCTTTTTGTAAGATATGTGGGGTATGACTGACATTGTAAAATATATAATATTATGGAAAATTTTTATATTATCGTACTTATTGAGACTATAAACTTATGTATGGTTCTGTATTTTAAATAATTTAAATTATTTTAGAGATAGACACAAATGGAAGGGATAACTCCAATGTCTAAGAAAGTGTCGGTAAAGATCAATATGTATTTGTTGAATGAGTAAATTTGTAATAGAGTATTTTTGGCAGGTTATAAACATTGTACACAGGTATGATGGGCATTGAAAATCCAACATTCTTTATCCGACATGTAGCCTGTACAACCCTTTTTATTTTTCAACACTTTACTTTTTATCTAAATATTAATGAAAAATGAAATTGAGACATAAATTTAATATTTCTCCAGTGATTTCAGGGCTAATATCTTGATATGAGGCAATTTTGGAGCCAATATTCTTTTTCCTCTAAGGAACTAGTGTCAATTCTGATGGTGATTAGTTTAGAAGGTTTCTTCAATTATGGATGAGACATAGTTGGGGGGTAATAAATGAAAATATCCATTTACAAAACCAATATTAGCAGGACAGTTTTGTCTGATCTAGAGTGCTGAGAGGAATTTACCTCACTACTCCAAATTCATTATTACCAACGTTTGCATACATCTGAAATATATACGTCTACCAAGTTGAGCATGGCTTCTCTGAAAATCAAGGATCAAAACTGGTATTTATGGAAGTTGCAGTTATGCATAATTAGTCATTGATTTGTTTTGGATGCCCTTAAATGAATGTTTTTCAATAGGGAGGTAGAGTATGGGTTAGGTAAGTATCAGAATGACTCAGCAATTTGAGAATTTTGCAAAAATTCCTGGGTGATTGTGATGAACCTTCCAAGGCTGAGCCCAACAGGGAGATTTGCATGTGATGACATGTTTTTGCTGTCTTTTTCAAATTACAATGCTCCACTCACAGCCCATTCTGTTTTCAGAGACACCATTCTGAGGTGAGAGGGTTTTAAAATTTATTTTATTAAGTTTTAAATTTTCATTTCAGTATCATTAACATACAGTGTTATATTCGTTTCAGGTGTACAATATAGTGATCCAACAGTTCTATGCCTTGCTCAGTGCCCATCAAGATAAGTGTGCTCATAATCCTCTTCACCTATTTCACCCATCCTCCCACCTCCCTCCCCAGTGGTGAACGTGAGTTCGTTCTCTATAGTTAAGAGTGTCTTTCTTGGTTTGTCTCTCTCTCTCTTTTTTCTTTTGTTCATTTGTTTTGTTTCTTAAATTCCACATTTAAGTGAAATCATATGGTATTTGTCTTTCTCTGTCTGACTTATTTTGCTTAGCCTTATACTTTCTAGGTTCAACCATGTTGTTGTAAATGGCAAGACTTTTTCCTTTTTATGGCTGAATAATATTCCCATGTGTGTGTATGTGTGTGTGTGTGTGTGTGTGTGTGTGTGTGTGTATCTCCTCTTCTTTATCCATTCATCTATAGATGGACACTTGGGGTGCTTCCATAATTGGCTACTGTAAACAATGCTGCAATAAACATGGGGGTGCATATATCCTCTTTAATTAGTGTTTTTGTATCTGTGGGTAAATACCTATTAGGGCAATTATTGGATTGTAGGATAGTTCTGTTTTTAGTTTTTTGAGGAAACTCCATACTGGTTTTCATAATGGCTTCAGCAGTTTGCATTCTCACTAACAGTGCACAAGGATTCATTTTTCTTCACATTCTCACCAGCGCTTGTTGTTTCTTGTGTTTTTAGTTTTAGCCAGTCTGACAGATGTGGTGATATCTCATTGTGGTTTAAATTTGCACTTCCCTGATGATTAGTAACATTGAGTATCTTTTCATGTATCTATTGGCCACCTGTATGTCTTCTTTGGAAAAATGTTTGTTCATGTCTTTTGCCCATTTTTAAATTGGATTATTCATTTTTTGGGTGTTGAGTGGTATCCATTCTTTACATATTTTAGATACTAGCCCTTTATTGGATATGTCATTTTCAAATATTTCTTCCCATTCAGTAGGTTGTCTTTTACTTTTGTTGACTGTTTCCAGAGGATGATTTTTAGAAGAATTCTAATTTGTTCAGAAATAGCACTGCTTATTTTCCTCTCCATTTGGGCGATACTGCTTCCATATTTACAAGGCTTCAGGAAGGTGTTGTATGGGTGGTTTTATGCACAGTACATACTTGCCAAGGAAGTGATATTTTTCCATTATCTGAAGTTAAGAAAGACTCTGGGCCTTAATTAGTGTGGTGATTCTCTATCTCATTTTCTGATAAGCAGAAAACTTAAAACCAAGTTTATGATTCTTGGGTAGGAAATAGAATATGATGAAAAGATTTCATCCTTGTAGTATAGATGTATTGTATATAAATTGCAGAAAGAATTGTCTTATTATGATAGGATGTAGCAATACATACATGAGATAGATTTTACTGTCTGGTTTTTAGAGATTGTTTTTTTCTCTTTACTTTATGGTTGTATCTCTGTAGTTCTTAATACTCATGGGTATAAAATAACATTTCCCTGTCCTTAACAGTTTTCAGTACACACACACATCAAAGAAACCATACCACTTTAACTTTACAGATGAGGAAACTGAGGCTCAGAGATCTTTCATACTTTAATTTCCACTTCATTTTTTATGCTACAGTGTAGCATTGTAATCTATCATTAATACTTTACATCCTATAGAAATGTGCCTGAGCATGAATAGCTGCCTGTTAAAAAATAAAAAGAGTTGTTTTACTCCATTTTCCTCTCTTTCCCTCATTTATACCTTATTGCTTATTATTTATGGCTTTCTGAAGCACTGTAAGTATCACAGAGGCCACTCTCTATATTCATGCTCTCCAAGTGTCTAACAGCAGGAGTTGAAATGTTACTATAACATATTAAGTGAAGTTATCTTCTAGGTAACATTTAAAATACAAGGATTCCTCTTATAAACCCAGACAGCCATTGATATTAGAACATAATTTTACTTCTTTAGTGTCTTCAGTACCTAATACACCACAGATTTTCATTAGATATTTGCTAAATAAATAAATTATGGGCAAATATTTAATGCCACCACTTTCCATTTTATTTGATTTTGTGCTGAATTAAGGTAAGAAAATATCTATTCATGTAGGCATTGCAGTGTTTAGAGTTACAGAGATACCTCTCTAACATTGAAGCTATTTTACTACAGGGAAATGCTGTTCCAGTTAACAAGTATTTCCTAAGTGTCCACTCTTTCCTTCACCCCAGACTAGGTGTTGCTAGATTAGCAAGGAGAGCCTGTGAAGCATGTTACTTTTCTTTACTGCCTCC
Organism: Mustela nigripes; assembly: GCF_022355385.1. Classification (NCBI taxonomy): domain Eukaryota; kingdom Metazoa; phylum Chordata; class Mammalia; order Carnivora; family Mustelidae; genus Mustela; species Mustela nigripes. The sequence continues at coordinate 26,066,009 of NC_081560.1, read as the reverse complement.
AAGTAAAATATGTAATAAAACTACAGCCATACTTGAGTTATTTCAGAGAAAAACTATTCAGAAGGACAGTTCCATATTTCAGGCAACTTAGCAGGTCAGATGCCTTTGGGTTCTTTGCATGACTGAGTTAAAGAGTTAGAATGTATATAAAAGCTTAGTGACTTGTGTTTACGGTTTCACTGAACAGCCATAGGTAAACTGGACTTCCGGGGCTTCAAGTGTAACCACTGAAGTGGTTGCATGTGATTGAATTGCAACTCTGTTGAAAAACACCACTGAAGACACACAAGTTGCTGGTAAAGGATTTGTGTGTTAGAGTTTGGTTTTACTGTTTGTCCACATGAAGACTCTTTCTTCATATAGATCACTCTCAAATGAAAAATTAAGCTAGGAAATAAGATTGACTTGTTTTGAGGAAGGAAACTAATTGCCAATAAAACAAAACTTCTACCTATGACAAATCCCAGCCATTATTTCTGGGTGAAAATCTTCCTTAAAAATCAAAGTTTTAAAATTTATTATACTGATAGACTAGCTCTGTTACAATAATCAATAAGAAACTTTTTTTTATTAACCACTGCAAGTATTTAAGGGTGTCAATGAAAGTGAAAAATTTAAAGGCATAAATTCTCTAATTACTGTTGAAATCCAAATTAACAGGAAATTATTAAAGTCTAAATAACATTTGCCAATGTATCATCTGGGACACATTTTCTCTTGGCTGTGCTTACTACCACTGCTGGATGAATAGTCAATAATTATTATTCGGTATCACACATTTCATAGAAACTGTCAGAATGTGCAATTAGTCAGGAATGATAAAATGGCAATAAAAGACTTAGGAATAATGAATTGGCAATATAAGTCACCAATGTGTGATACATACATTTCTTAAAATGTTTTATAGCCTACTGGTTATTAAATGTAATCATGACTGGTAAAAGCAGATGAAATTTTATTTAGGGACTCAAATGTTTAACTCTCACTTCAAAGTGGACCAGCTTTGCTTGATTTTCTTGGCCCTCACTATACAGTAAACCACTAGAATTCTCTGTACGGAAATCTTGAGATCCAGGGCCATTGTCTGAAGGCATTTATTACAGAAAGTTGTACAAATGTCTCAGCTATAATACGATTTCACAGCATGAATGCCATGAACAGTGAGCCTCCAGAGAAACTATAAAATGTTGCAACAGCTGAGCTCTAAGGTTAGAGTTTAAGATAGAATTGATCACAAAATTTTAACTTTTGATATAAATTTTAACTTTTCAGCATACAACCTAAGTGGTCAAAGAATGCTAAATAGACAGTCTGTTTTTTAGTTCCTACAGATAAACATGGGTATCAATGAAAAGATAACCTTAAACATCCCTATTATCACAAGTACCTTTTATATTTTATTTTGTAAAGAGAGATATATATCCCCTTTATAAATCAGGAGATAACACTAAACTTTATATACATTATTTTTTCCTATTCATACCTACCTATGACAAAGTTTAATTTATATATTAAGTACAGTAATAGATTAACAACAACAGCTAATAATAAAATACAGCAGTTGTAACAGTGTACTGTAATAAAGTTATGTGGATGGGGTGTATCTTTCTCTCTCTCTCTCAAAATACCTGAATGTACTATACTCACCTTTCTTGTGATAATGTGAGAGGATGAAAAGCCCACGTGAGGAGATGAAGTAGGGTGAATTGGTGAATTATGTAGGCAATGAGAACTAGCATTAGGCTGCTATTGACCTTCTGGTGATACATCAAAAGGAGAATTGTCTGCTTCCAGACTCTGGTTGAGCATGGGTCACTAAAACCAAGGGAAGTGAAACTACAGTTTAGGGGGTCCTACTGCATAGCTGTAATTTAGACTGTGCTCCTCCTAAAAATAGGCCAAGGCAATTCTTTTGAAAAATGCACAAGCTTACCAGGCATAATAACTTAAATTATTAATTAGTAAAAAGTGATGATCTGTGATGCTCCATTTCACCTTTGATTGTTGAAATCACAGCCTCGAGGTAACTACTTTATAGTGATGGATGAAGTATTTGGAAAATTTCTGTGATCCAGAGTTTCTGGGATGCAAAAGTATATTTTACAGGTGTGTAACCATAAACGAGTAGTTTAACATAATATTTCTCATCCTAGAATTCATATTACATTGACTAGAGGAAAAGAACTGCTCATTTTTGAATTCTTGAAGATGGTGACATCTGACATCCATCTGAAATGGAAGACTGAATTTAATATCCATAATTGTCAACATTCATGTTTCATTCTCATACTTGGCAATATTATACTGACATTACAGAAGAGTGATATAGAACCTGCTGTTATGTAGCAGATTTTTAAAATGGCTTTCATTTTATTTAATTAATTAGTATTTTATGGATTTCATTTTTTTTATTGAAGTATAATTGGCATATGACATATAGGTTTTAGGTTACAACATAATGATTTAATATTTGCATACATTGCAAAATGACCACCATAAGTCTAGTTGCCATCTATCACCATAAAGAGTTACATATTTTTTTAAAATGATGAGAATTGTCAAGATCTACTCTCTTAGCAACTTTCAAATATACAATATTATTGACTTTAGTCATCATGCTATACATTAGCACCCTATAACTTACTTGTTTTATGGTTGGAAGTTTGTACTTCTTGATCCTCTTCACCCATTTTGCCCAACTCCTATCCCACTTCCTTCTGGAAACCACCAATCCGTTCCTTGTATCTATGGTTTTTTCTTTTGTTTGTTCATTTGCTTTGTTTTTTAGATTCCACATATAAGTGAAATCATATGGTATTTGTCTTTTGTTTTATGACTTATTTCACTTAGCCATAATATCCCCAAGGTATATCCATGTTGTCACAAATGGCAAGATTTCATTTTCTTTTATTGCTGAGTAGTATTCTATATATTATATATATATATTTCTTCTTTTATCCATTTATGTACCAGTAAACAGTTGTGTTGTTTTCATATCCAAGCTATTGTAAGTAATGCTGCAATGAATATAGGGATACATATATCTTTTCAAATTAGTTTTTGTTTTCTTTGGATAAATACCCAGCAGTGGAGTTACTGGATCATATGTTAGTTCAACTTTTTGAAGAACCTCCACACTTTTTTTAATAGTGGCTATACCAATTTACATTTTCACCAACAGTGCATCCCTTTTCTGTATGTACTTGCCCTTAATAACACTTGTTATTTCTTTTGATTCTAGCCATTCTCATAGGCATAAAGGAATATCTCATTGTGGTTTTGACTTGCATTCCTTGATGGTTAGTGATGTTGAGCCTCTTTCATGTGCCTGTTGGCTGCTTGTATGTCTTTTCTGGAAAAGTATCTATTTAAATCTTCTGCTCATTTTAAAATTTAATTATTTTTGTTATTGAGTTGTATGAGTTCTTTATATGTCTCAGATACTAGCCCATTATTGGATAAATGACATATACTGTAAATATCTTCTCCCATTAAATAGGTAGCTTTTCATTTCATTGATGGTTTCCTTTGCTGTACAGAGCTTTGAGATTAATATAGTGCCATTTCTTTATTTTTGTTTTTGTTGTCCTTGCCTTTGCAATTGGGTCCAAAAAGTTATTGCCAAGACTGATGTCAAAGAGCTTACTGACCATGTTTTCTTCTAAGACTTTTATATTTTCAGGTCTTATATTCAAGTATTTAATCCATTTTCAGTTAGTTTCTGTGTATGCTGTAAGGTAGTGGTCCAGTTTCATTCTTTTGAATGCAGCTCCAGTTTTTCTAGCATGACTTAGTGAAGAGACACCATCATATATTCTTGTCTCCTTTGTCATAAATTAATTGATCATATACATATAAGTTTAGTTCTGGGATCCCTATTCTGTTCCATTGATCTATGTCTATGTTTTTAATGCCAATACCATACTGTTTTGATTACTATAGTTTTGTAATATATTTTCAAATCAGGATGTGTGATGCTTCCAGCTTTTTCCTTTTTCAATATTACTTTGGCTATTCAGGATCTTTTGTGGTACTGCATGCATTTTAGAAATTTTTCTATTTCCATGAAAAATGCCATTGGAATTTCGGTAGGGACTATATCAAATCTGAGAATGCTTTGGATAATATGGACATTTTATCCAACAATATTAATTTTTCCAATCCATTAATATAAAATATCTTTTCATTTATTCGTTTCATTAATTTATCTTATGGATTTCAGAGTATAGGTCTTTCACCTTTTTGGTTTAATTTATTCTTAGGTACTTTATTTTTTTGATGTAATTGTGAATGAAATTGTTTTCTCAATTTCTCTGTGGTTGTTAGTATCTAAAAATATAAAAGACTTTTGTATATTGATTTTTCACCCTGCAACTGTACTAAAATTTTCTAACAGTTTTTTGAAGGAGCCTTTAGTGTTATATATATATATAAGCACATGTTGTTTGCATATAGTGATGGTTTAACTTCTTCCTTTCCAGTTGGGATGTCCTCTTTCCCCTACATAATTACTCTGGCTAGAACTTTTAATACTGTGTTGGGTGAAAGTGGTGAGAGTGGGAATCCTTATCTTGTTACTGATCTTAGAGGAAAAGCTTTAAGTTTTTCACCATTGATTTTGATAGTAGCTGTGGGTTTCTGTTTTTGGCTTTTTATTTTGTGTGACCCATATGGCCTTTATTATGTTCAGTTATGTTCCTTTTACACCCAGTTTGTTGAGAGTTTTTATAAATAGATGTTGAATTTTGTCAAATGCTTTTTCTGTATCTTTTGAGATAATCATATGATTTTATCTTTAATTTTGTTAATGTGATGTATCATTTTGATTGATTTGTGGATATTGAACCATCCTTGTATTCCTGGAGTAAATCCCACTTGATCATGTTGTATGATCCTTTTAAAGTATTTCTCCCTTTAGGTCTGTTAATATTTGCTATATACATTTAACTGTTCTTATGGTAGATGTGTAAATATTTATAAATTTATATCTTCTAGTTGGATGGCCACCTTTATCATTATGTAATGCCCATCTTTGTCTTTTATTAGAGTCTTTGTTTCAATTTCTGTTTTTTTCTGATATGTTTAGTTACCACAGCTTTTAATTTTCATTGCATAGAACATCTTGTTTCATTCCTTCACTTTCAGTTAGTGTGTATCCTTACAGCTGAAGTGAGTCTCCTTGTGCAGCTGATAGATGGATTTTTCTTTTTTAATCCTTTCTGCTGCTTTGTGTCTTTTAATTATAGAATTCAGTACATTTACATTTAAAGTAATTATTGATGGATAGGTACTTATGGCCATTTGGTAATTGCTTTCTGGCTGTTTTGTAGTTCTCTGTTAATTTCTTTTCTTGCTTTCTTCCCTTGCACTCTGGTGACCTTTTTGTATTGTTATGCTTTGATTTCTTTCTCATTATCTTATGTGTTTCTCCTATAGGTTTTTGCTGTGTAGTTACCACAAGTCTCACATATAGCAGCTTACATATGCAAAACAGCCTATTTTGATATCAAGTTAAGCTTGATTGTATTTTAAAGCTTTACATTTTTACTCATTCTAAGTCCTATATTTTATGAGTTTGATGTTACTTTTTATGTCTTTTTAACTTTGTGTATCCCTAAGAAATTATTATAGTTATTTCTACTACTTTCATCTTTTTACATTCATACTAGCTCTATAGGTGATCCTCTACTGTTACTATATATTTACCTTCACCAGTGAGATTTTTACTTTTAAATGTTTTCTTGTTATGCATCAGTGTCCCCTTTTTTCTTTCTTTCTTTCTTTCTTTTTTTTTAAGCTCAAGGAAGTACTTATAATAATTCTTATAACTTCAGGTTAGTAATGATGAACTATTTTAGCTTTTGCTTGTCTGGAAACTTCTGTATTTCTCCTTCATTTCTCAGTGATGATTGTGCCAAGTAGAGTTTTCTTGGTTGGAAGTTTTTTCTTTCAGCACTTTGAATATATCATGCCATTCTCTTCTGTCCTGCAAAGGTTTTGCTGAGAAATCTGCTGATAGTATTATGGAGGTTACTTTGTGTGTATGTAACAAGTTATTTAACTCTTGCTGCTTTTAAAATGCTTCCTTTATCTCTAACTTCTGACATTTTAATTATAATGTATCTTAGTGTGGCTGTCTTTGGAGTCATCCTGTTTAGAACTGTTTGAGCTTTCTGGATCTGTTTCCTTCTCCAAGTTAGGGAATTTTTCAGGCATTTTTTCTTCAAATAAGTTTTCTCTTCTTTTCTCTCCCTTTTCTCCTCTATGATCTATTACTCTTCTTGATGTTGTTTTATAGGTCTCTTAGGCTATCTTCACTTTAAGACTTTTGTTGTTGTTGTTGCTCTGTTTAAATGAGTTTTACTGCCCTATCCTCCAGATCACTGATTTTCCCCCCTCTGTTTCATTTAATTTGCTGTTAAACCCCTCTGGTGTATTTTTGTGTTCAGCTATTGCATTCTTCAGCTTTGTGACTTGTTTTCTTATATTTTCCTTTTCTTTATTGAAGTTCTCACTGTGTTTATCCATTCTTCTTCCAAGTTTGGTGAACATCTTAATGACCATCACTTTGAACTCTTTGTCAGGTAAATTACTTATATCCATTTCATTATAGTTTTTCCCTGAGGTTTTACATTGTTCTTTCATTTGGAACATATTCCCCAGTTTCCTCATTTTCTTGACTCTCTGGATTTGTTTCTATTTATTAGGCAAAACAGCTATTTCCTCCAGCTTGAAAGAGTGGACTTGTGTAGGGGATGAGCCTTATTTTGAACTCTGCCCTATCTCCTGGTTGTCTTTCAAACCTTTGTGATTATCTAAGCAGCTTGATTTTGGTTTGATAGGTCCTAAATGTTGAGGGTATATTAAGACCAGTGAGTGCTCCAGAGGGAAAGAACTAGTCAGCACCTAGTTTCAGGTCCATTGGAAGTTAATCCCTCAGGCAGCAGCTTTTAAATTATGCAAATGTATTCAGTCCTGTGGGACCACAGATGTATACTCTGCTGGCTGCCAGACCAGGCAATCTGGAGTTGTCCACTTCATAACAGTTGCAAAAAATTGGGGTTCCAGATGAGCTCCTTTCTGGGAGATATCAGTGAGCTGTAGCAAGGTCAAGGGATGTGTACCCAGAGAGTACTTCTGTGCCCTCTAGATAATAAACCTGAAGCCTGCCCCTTAAGCTGAAGCCTTCAGACAATAGATCTTTTTCACAGGAAAACTGGTGGTGTGTTTCAGTTTGTGCAGTGCTCTGGGGGTAGTAGCCTGCCAAGAATTGTCTCTCCCGTCGTTTCAGACCTGTGGGTCCCAGAAATGTAATCCCCCAGCCACCAGAGCCAGGTGCTCAATCTATGGGCTGCGCAAGCTTGCCAGCTTTGGCAGGACCATGGGAACCATGGCAGCAAGGGCACTTGCCTTTTGACTTTGGTGGGACTATGGGATTGGTGTGAGAGTAGGGTATGACCATCAGCACTAGCTGGTCAGAGGGAAAGTGCAAAAATGGTGACTGCCAGCACCTCCACCCCTGCAGAGAGTCTTAACAGGTTCCTGCACCTCTGACAGATGCGTTAAGGTTAGCAAATGAATGTCGTTCACATATGGTGTAGGTTTATTTCAAACTGCTGCTTTTGCAATGGGTCCCAGGGTGAGTGAGTTTGTGTGCAAACTCTTTAAGAGTGGACTCTGTGTTCCCTATAGCCTTACTTCTGTATATAAGCCCCATTGATTTTCAAAGCCAGATATTTTGGAGGCTCATCTTTCCTGTGTAGATCCTGAGGGCTGGAGTATGTGATGAGGGACACAAACCCCTTGCTCCTCAGGGAGCAGCTTTATATTTGTGAGATCTCTTCCAATTATGGGTCACCATGCTAAGGGTGAGGATTTTTTTTTTAAGATTTTATTTATTTATTTGACACAGAGAGGGAGATCGATCACAAGTAGGCAGAGTAGCAGACAGAGAGAGAGGGGGAACCAGGCTCCCTGCTGAAGCCCCACATTGAGCCCAATGTGGGGCTTGATCCCCAGACCCTGAAATCATGACCTGAGCCAGAGGTAGAAGCTTAACCCACTGAGCCACCCAGGCACCCCAAGGGTGGGGATTTTGATGAAACTGTGTCTCTGACTCTTTTACCCATCTTGATATGGCCTTGCCTTTTCTTTCTTTCTTTCTTTCTTTCTTTCTTTCTTTCTTTCTTTCTTTCTTTC
>NC_081560.1:25884646-26057800 GCF_022355385.1 Mustela nigripes | reverse complement strand
GAGAGAGCACATGCACTTGCATGGGGAGGGGGGAGGGGCAAAGGAAGAGGGAGAAAGAATCTTAAGCAGGTTCCATTCTCAGTGTGGAGTCTGATGTGAGGCTTGATGTCACAACCCTGAGATCATGACCTGAACTGAAGAACCAAGAGCTGGTTGCTTAAACAACTGAGGCACCCAGGTGCCCTGTGATGTGGCTCTTTTATCCTTTGTCATGGAGGAGCTATTCAGCTAGTTTTTAGGCCTTTTTCAGAGGGATTTTTTCCATATGTAGCTGTAGATTTGTTTTGTCTATGAGAGAACATGAGTTCAGGATCTTCCTATGCTGTCCTCTTGAACCTCATCCAGGAGAATTTTAAGGGAGTGTATTTCAAAGATCCCTATGAAGCAATGAATTAGAAATTGGCTTTGAGTTCAACTTGGATGGCAGCTATTATTTGGTACATAAATCTCATGAGAGAGTAGAGTGCATTTATACCATAGCTACTCTGAATTCTGCATAGCATTAGATAGTCATATTAAAGATAGTTCTTAGGCTGTCTGTCCATATAAAAATTTTTTTGAGGGTTTACTTTCACATTTATGATGTAAGACTGGAGCTTTGTAATACTACTGTGGAGAATGTAGAATTCAGGATAGCATGGATGTGTTTTTGATCCTATCCAAGGGGATTTATTACTGGAAAAACCAAAAGGATCTCATTCACTTATAATAGAGTCCCATGGCATGGATCCTGTGGCTAGCATTACAGTGTAGTTCCAGGTTTCCAGGAAAAAGGAAAGCTTTTACATAGAAAAGCAAAACAATCTTTTAAAAGTGGGTATTTGCTTATACATAATAATGTCTTAGGAGAATTAATTGAGTTAGGATATCCTGAGCACTGTATTTGATAAATATTTGTTACACAGTAACAACTTTGAGGTGTATCAGGTCATATAGCACATTCAAAAATCTGTTTCTGAGAGCCAAGATGGTGGTATTATAAGTCTTCCCAATTATTTTTTATGCTGCAATCTCAAAAGGTTAGCCTTTTACCTCAAAAACCTGTAACATTCACTTACTATTTGTGACACAGTTATTGTTCATGGATCTGAGTTTTCTTTGAGTTTTAATTCATTTATATCTAATTTTATTTTTAGCTTTTAATACCTCTTATTTTCATTCACTGGGGGTGTAAAGTTCCATTTTCTTTTATATTACCTGACCCTATGTCATTCATTCATTATGGGATAATCCTGAAATTCTCTGAGCCTGATTTTCTTCATTTGAAATAATGATGATGATAATAATAATAATAATAGTTTTATTCTCAAAATAGAATGGATTACAATAAAACAATTACCTAGTGCATAGTAGATGCTATTTTTTCCAAAATCTATTACCTCTATAAGTCATTTTACGCCATTTATGGAATTCAGTTATGTCCCTTTTAAATTTATTTTTTGAGATTGATGGATCCCATTTCATCATATGAAAATTTTTGCACAGTTTCCATTTTAACTATCTTTTCTTGTACCATCTTTGAACTCTATATTGTTTTCTTTCAGGGATGGCATCAGAATAGAACCCAAGAGTTTAGATTTTTTTTTAATGGTTTAGATTTTTAATCAACTCTTACAATCAGCTTCCTCTAATTTTTTTTGCCTCCCAAAATTGGAGGAAATGAAGAACTGCTCATCCATCACATAACTGTTTTTCTTGCCATGTAAGACTTTGAGTGGGAAAAGGAGAGTGTCTGTGATGGTTCATGGTTGTATCTTCTTAACCATCATTATTCTATTCTGTATTGTGACAGATAAGCAAAAAGAGGTGACAAATTGTTACTGTGTTAATCTTTACATAATACCATTTTTTCTTCATGCCACTTTCATGCCCACATGTCCTCGAAAGTTTCCAATGACTGCAGCAGTGTTCTGAAGAATTTCGACCCAAGTGGCAAATGAGAAGGGATTGCAAAATCCTGAGGCCAAAATATTTAGTGACCTTCTCCAAATCTTATTTTGTATTTTTAAAATTCAGCCTGTCATTCTTTTCTACATACTATCAATATTTGTAATCTTTAAATAATTCAAAATACTTTCTGATTAAATAGCCTGACATTCCATTCCAAATCTTGAAGGAATTTTGGTGTCTGGGAAGGTGTGCTGTACGAGTCTTATGCATCCAAGCCTCCTGGGCACCACCACATTTTCTTGGGGAAATGAGTACCCCAGTTTGGGAAGTCAGATCATGTTCAGACTCTTGTATTGGAATTTCATGATATTCCATGATCCAAGTTTAACTCCTTTCGATAGTCGATCTTTTTTTTTTTTTTTAAGATTTTATTTATTTATTTGATGGAAAGAGATCACAAGTAGGCAGAGAGGCAGGCAGAGAGAGAGAGAGAGGGAAGCAGGCTCCCTGCTGAGCAGAGAGCCCGAAGTGGGACTCGATCCCAGGACCCTGAGATCATGACCTGAGCCGAAGGCAGTGGCTTAACCCACTGAGCCACCCAGGTGCCCCCGATAGTAGATCTTTCATAAACTCCCTACACAAATGTGACACTGCAGCTAAACTGTTGAACTGAGTCTTGCACAGATTCATTTTTCCTGCTTTCCTATCTTTGCTCAAGCTTACTTCCTTATCAGTACCTTCTTCCCTGTGTTCATCTCTGCCTATAAGAAGTTGATTTTCAATATCAATTTCATATGCATCTTTTCTTGAAATACTCTTAAACTTGAAGCAGTATTTTCCACGACTGATTCCTTATAAGCTCCCAATGAGTTGCACTATGGTATTTAAATACTTATTATTTGTTCTGAGCAAAATTCTGTTCCATATCCTGCTCCTTCAAAGCTTTGTGGTTAGCAGTGACAAAGACTTTCTTCTTGACCAAAGTTTAGTCAGGCTCTTTGAAGCCCACTTGTCAGCGAGGTCCCATCCTCTGCCTCATCCATCAGCCTGCTTAGTCTAGTCGTAGCAGGAATTCGGCTAAGTCAGTTTATTGAGAATCTCCCAGTCCTTGATATCTGATCATCCTGGCCTGTCTACAGCAAGAAACCCGTGAGGAGGGTTTGACAAGAATTCCTCTATGTTTGATGTCTTCTCTTCCTAACTCTTCCTCCAGTGACTCCATCACTCTGCTTGTTGACTCTAAGTCCCGGCTGTCTTTGCTGTATTGAGTTGAACCCCAAGCTCTCTCTCCTATGGTGGTTGTCTTGACCCCTATCACAATAGTCTGAATAAAGTCTTTCTTACCATTTTAACAAATATTAGAATCTCTCTCTCTTTTTTTTTCTTTAGCAGCAGGAAGTGCCTGTCATGTTAACCCACAGCCTGGACTATACGTATGGATATAACATAAATTAACCAGTCAGAATATTTTTTTAAGCTGCAGTTCTCTTTTTTTTTTTTTTTAAAGAATTTATTTATTTATTTGACAGAGAAAGATCACAAGTAGGCAGAGAGGCAGGCAGAGAGAGAGAGAAGGAAGCAGGCTCCCCGCTGAGCAGAGAGCCTGATGTGGGACTCGATCCCAGGACTCTGGGATCATGACCTGAGCTGAAGGCAGTGGCTTAACCCACTGACCCACCCAGGCGCCCATTAAGCTGCAGTTCTCTTAATGGTGTCATATGGGTATGAGCCCTAAGCTACTTAGGATCATTTCCTGCTACCACCACAGGAAGAAGATGACATAAGATAATGACTATCACACTGACAGAAACGTGGTCCAGGTTTAGCTGCTTTTAAGTCATCCTTAAAATCAGCTCTACTTCTGCCCTTTCCAGTTGTAAAAGAAAAATAATTTCTTTTCTTCCTCCCTTCTACTCTTCTTCCTCCCTCCCTCTCTTTTTTTCTTTCTTTTGCTTAAAAACATTCAACATTTTAGCATCTTTTTTTTTTTTTTTTTACAATTTAGCACATAATTATTGATTTGTTTGCCATCTGGGTGTCCCAACACAGCCAACACCTCAAATCAGGGCAGCAGCAAAATAGAGGGGAATGGACATAAGTTTACATAGGCGGTAACACAGGTGAGAAGTAATGACTGAGCATATGGCAAGTATTGGGGAGAGGAAAAAGAGGAGAGACATTTTGCTGCATTTTAGGGTACACTTTAAGAATTAATGCATGGTTCTGGTATTTGAAGATGTAACCCTCCCCCACATTTTCATGTTTTTTTTTTGACATTTTTAATTTTTTATTTTTTTTATAAACATATATTTTTATCCCCAGGGGTACAGGTCTGTGAATCACCAGGTTTACACACTTCACAGCACTCACCAAAGCACATACCCTCCCCAATGTCCATAATCCCACTCCCTTCTCCCAAACCCCTTCCCCCCAGCAACCCTCAGTTTGTTTTGTGAGATTAAGAGTCACTTATGGTTTGTCTCCCTTTTCCCAATCCCATCTTGTTTCATTTATTCTCCTACCCACTTAAGCCCCCATGTTGCATCACCACTTCCTCATATCAGGGAGATCATAGGATAGTTGTCTTTCTCTGCTTGACTTATTTCGCTAAGCATGATACGCTCTAGTTCCATCCATGTTGTCGCAAATGGCAAGATTTCATTTCTTTTGATGGCTGCATAGTATTCCATTGTGTATATATACCACATCTTCTTGATCCATTCATCTGTTGATGGCCATCTAGGTGCTTTCCATAGTTTGGCTATTGTGGACATTGCTGCTATAAACATTCGGGTGCATGTGCCCCTTTGGATCACTACGTTTGTATCTTTAGGGTAAATACCCAATAGTGCAATTGCTGGGTCATAGGGCAGTTCTATTTTCAACATTTTGAGGAACCTCCATGCTGTTTTCCAGAGTGGCTGCACCAGCTTGCATTCCCACCAACAATGTAGGAGGGTTCCCCTTTCTCCGCATCCTCGCCAGCATCTGTCATTTCCTGACTTGTTGATTTTAGCCATTCTGACTGGTGTGAGGTGATATCTCATTGTGGTTTTGATTTGTATTTCCCTGATGCCGAGTGATATGGAGCACTTTTTCATGTGTCTGTTGGCCATCTGGATGTCTTCCTTGCAGAAATGTCTCTGCCCATTTCTTGATTGGATTATTTGTTCTTTGGGTGTTGAGTTTGCTAAGCTCTTTATAGATTCTGGACACTAGTCCTTTATCTGATATGTCGTTTGCAAATATCTTCTCCCATTCTGTCAGTTGTCTTTTGATTTTGTTAACTGTTTCCTTTGCTGTGCAAAAGCTTTTGATCTTGATGAAATCCCAATAGTTCATTTTTGCCCTTGCTTCCCTTGCCTTTGGCGATGTTCCTAGGAAGATGTTGCTGCGGCTGAGGTCGAAGAGGTTGCTGCCTGTGTTCTCCTCAAGGATTTTGATGGATTCCTTTTGCACATTGAGGTCCTTCATCCATTTTGAGTCTATTTTTGTGTGTGGTGTAAGGAAATCGTCCAATTTCATTTTTCTGCATGTGGCGGTCCAATTTTCCCAGCACCATTTATTGAAGAGGCTGTCTTTTTTCCATTGGACTGTCTTTCCTGCTTTGTCAAAGATTAGTTGACCATAGAGTTGAGGGTCTATTTCTGGGCTCTCTATTCTGTTCCATTGATCAATGTGTCTGTTTTTGAGCCAGTACCATGCTGTCTTGATGATGACAGCTTTGTAATAGAGCTTGAAGTCCGGAATTGTGATGCCACCAACATTGGCTTTCTTTTTCAATATCCCTTTGGCTATTCGAGGTCTTTTCTGCTTCCATATAAATTTTAGAATTATTTGTTCCATTTCTTTGAAAAAGATGGATGGTACTTTGATAGGAATTGCATTAAATGTGTAGATTGCTTTAGGTAGCATAGACATTTTCACAATATTTATTCTTCCAATCCAGGAGCATGGAACATTTTTCCATTTCTTTGTGTCTTCCTCAATTTCTTTCATGAGTACTTTATAGTTTTCTGAGTATAGATTCTATGCCTCTTTGGTTAGGTTTATTCCTAGGTATCTTATGGTTTTGGGTGCAATTGTAAACTGGATTGACTCCTTAATATCTCTTTCTTCTGTCTTGTTGTTGGTGTAGAGAAATGCAACTGATTTCTGTGCATTGATTTTATATCCTGACACTTTACTGAATTCCTGTATAAGTTCTAGCAGTTTTGGAGTGGAGTCTTTTGGGTTTTCCACATATAGTATCATATCATCTGCGAAGAGTGATAATTTGACTTCTTTGCCGATTTGGATGCCTTTAATTTCCTTTTGTTGTCTGATTGCTGAGGCTAGGACCTCTAGTATATGTTGAATAGCAGTGGTAATAATGGACATCCCTGCCGTGTTCCTGACCTTAGCGGAAAAGCTTTCAGTTTTTCTCCATTGAGAATGATATTTGCAGTGGGTTTTTCATAGATGGCTTTGACGATATTGAGGTGTGTGCCCTCTATCCCTACACTTTGAAGAGTTTTGATCAGGAAGGGATACTGTACTTTGTCAAATGCTTTTTCAGCATCTATTGAGAGTATCATATGGTTCTTGTTCTTTCTTTTATTGATGTGTTGTATCACATTGACTGATTTGCGGATGTTGAACCAACCTTGCAGCCCTGGAATAAATCCTACTTTGTCGTGGTGAATAATCCTTTTAATGTACTGTTGAATCCTATTGGCTAGTATTTTGTTGAGTATTTTCGCATCTGTGTTCATCAAGGATATTGGTCTATAGCTCTCTTTTTTGGTGGGATCCTTGTCTGGTTTTGGGATCAAGGTGATGCTGGCCTCATAAAATGAGTTTGGAAGTTTTCCTTCCATTTCTATTTTTTGGAACAGTTTCAGGAGAATAGGAATTAGTTCTTCTTTAAATGTTTGGTAGAATTCCCCTGGGAAGCCGTCTGGCCCTGGGCTTTTGTTTGTTTGGAGATTTTTAATGACTGTTTCAATCTCCTTATTTTTTCCTGGTTCAGTTGTGGTAGTTTATATGTTTCTAGGAATGCATCCATTTCTTCCAGATTGTCAAATTTGTTGGCGTAGAGTTGCTCATAGTATGTTCTTATAATAGTTTGTATTTCTTTGGTGTTAGTTGTGATCTCTCCTCTTTCATTCATGATTTTATTTATTTGGGTCCTTTCTCTTTTCTTTTTGATAAGTCGGGCCAGGGGTTTATCAATTTTATTAATTCTTTCAAAGAACCAGCTCCTAGTTTCGTTGATTTGTTCTATTGTTTTTTTGGTTTCTATTTCATTGATTTCTGCTCTGATCTTTATGATTTCTCTTCTCCTGCTGGGCTTAGGGTTTCTTTCTTGTTCTTTCTCCAGCTCCTTTAGGTGTAGGGTTAGGTTGTGTACCTGAGACCTTTCTTGTTTCTTGAGAAAGGCTTGTACCGCTATATATTTTCCTCTCAGGACTGCCTTTGTTGTGTCCCACAGATTTTGAACCGTTGTATTTTCATTATCATTTGTTTCCATGATATTTTTCAATGCTTCTTTAATTTCCCGGTTGACCCATTCATTCTTTAGAAGGATGCTGTTTAGTCTCCATGTATTTGGGTTCTTTTCAAACTTCCTTTTGTGGTTGAGTTCTAGCTTTAGAGCATTGTGGTCTGAAAATATGCAGGGAATGATCCCAATCTTTTGATACCAGTTGAGTCCTGATTTAGGACCGAGGATGTGATCTATTCTGGAGAATGTTCCATGTGCACTAGAGAATGTGTATTCTGTTGCTTTGGGATGAAATGTTCTGATTATATCTGTGATGTCCATCTGGTCCAGTGGGTCATTTAAGGCCTTTATTTCCTTGCTGATCTTTTGCTTGGATGACCTGTCCATTTCAGTGAGGGGACTGTTAAAGTCCCCTACTATTATTGTATTATTGTTTATGTTTTTCTTTGATTTTGTTATTAATTGGTTTATATAGTTGGCTGCTCCCACGTTGGGGGCATAGATATTTAAAATTGTTAGATCTTCTTGTTGGACAGACCCTTTGAGTACGATATAGTGTCCTTCCTCATCTCTTATTATAGTCTTTGGCTTAAAATCTAATTGATCTGATATAAGGATGGCCACTCCTGCTTTCTTCTGATGTCCATTAGCATGGTAAATTCTTTTCCACCCCCTCACTTTAAATCTGGAGGTGTCTTCGGGCTTAAAATGAGTTTCTTGGAGGCAACATATAGATGGGTTTTGTTTTTTTATCCATTCTGATACCCTGTGTCTTTTGACAGGGGCATTTAGCCCATTTACATTCAGGGTAACTATTGAGAGATATGAATTTAGTGCCATTGTATTGCCTGTAAGGTGACTGTTACTGTATATGGTCTTGTTCCTTTCTGATCTACCACTTGTAGGCTCTCTCTTTGCTTAGAGGACCCCTTTCAATATTTCCTGTAGAGCTGGTTTGGTGTTTGCAAATTCTTTCAGTTTTTGTTTGTCCTGGAAGCTTTTAATCTCTCCTTCTATTTTCAATGATAGCTTGGCTGGATATAGTATTCTTGGCTGCATGTTTTTCTCGTTTAGTGCTCTGAAAATATCATGCCAGCTCTTTCTGGCCTGCCAGGTCTCTGTGGATAAGTTAGCTGCCAATCTAATATTTTTACCATTGTATGTTACAGACTTCTTTTCCCGGGCTGCTTTCAGGATTTTCTCTTTGTCACTGAGACTTGTAAATTTTACTATTAGGTGACGGGATGTGGGCCTATTCTTATTGATTTTGAGGGGCGTTCTCTGAACCTCCTGAATTTTGATGCTCGTTCCCTTTGCCATATTGGGGAAATTCTCCCCAATAATTCTCTCCAGTATACCTTCTGCTCCCCTCTCTCTTTCTTCTTCTTTTGGAATCCCAATTATTCTAATGTTGTTTCGTCTTATGGTGTCACTTATCTCTCGAATTCTCCCCTCGTGGTCCAGTAGCTGTTTGTCCCTCTTTTGCTCAGCTTCTTTATTCTCTGTCATTTGGTCTTCTATATCACTAATTGTTTCTTCTGCCTCATTTATCCTAGCAGTGAGAGCCTCCATTTTTTATTGCACCTCATTAATAGCTTTTTTGATTTCAACTTGGTTAGATTTTAGTTCTTTTATTTCTCCAGAAAGGGCTTTTATCTCTTGAGAGGGTCTCTAATATCTTCCATGCCTTTTTTGAGCCCGACTGGAACCTTGAGAATTGTCATTCTGAACTCTAGATCTGACATATTACCAATGTCTGTATTGATTAGGTCCCTAGCCTTCGGTACTGCCTCTTGTTCTTTTTTTCGTGTTGAATTTTTCCTTCTTGTCATTTTGTCCAGCTAAGAGTATATGAAGGAGCACGTAAAATACTAAAAGGGTGGCAACAACCCCAGGAAAATATGCTTTCAGAAAGTGGTTGTTTTTCTGTTTCTAGAATTGCTGTTCTTCTTCTCTTCGATCTGCCGATGGATTTTCAGGTGTTTGTGCTCTTTAGATAAGCTATCTAGCTGATCTCCAGCTAGCTGAAGTAGTCTCAGCCTGCTACTTCTCCGCCATCTTGACTCCTTCCAACATTTCAGTGTCTTAAAGCAAAAATATTCTGACCGAGATATTCACTCCTATAGTACATTTCATCTACCCTATTATGTTACTGATTTATAATCTTAATTTCTCAATTATACTATGTATAATTATAGTTTGTATAACTCCACAAAACATAGGCTCTTAATATTTACTGATTTTTCTCATTTTTTATGTTCTTGAAATGTAAAGATTTACAACTTGACATTTTTAGAAGCTCTATGTTCTAGATAGTAAATTATTATTTAATAAAATGTAAAAAATAAATAAATTTACTATTTACAACACAGAGTTATGGGTTAATATGAAGGTAGACTGCTCTATAATTTCAACATGCAGGGATGACTTGTGAATAATCAATATACATCCATCCATCATTTTCCATGGGATCATAATATACAGATTACTTTGTTTTATTTTCATTTTACTTTTTTTTCTGAATAATATATTTTGAACATCATTCCATGAGTTAATAGCATCATTTTAGCACATAAAGGTGCTGCACTTGAAATATATATAAAATATATTTAAAAATCTCCTATTTTAAGATATCTAGATTGTTTACAATGATTCCCTACGTTTTAATACAAATGAACAAAACAAAGTCAAATTTTTAAGCATTCTTTTTTACATGTCTGGCTATTTCCTGAGGACGTATATACATTTAAAAAAACTTTTGGTGCTTATTGCCAAATAACCCTTTGGAAATATGGTATAAATTTATATCATAAAGTAATGAATTAACAGCCTTATTTTTTCTCCCCAAATTGTAGCTAAACTTTTGCTTTGTTGTTTTTAGCTTATTGTTCATTGTGTTCAAGGGTAAAGGCATTGTTTTTTACTTTTTCTTTGTTCAGTTCTTATCCCTTATTACAAAATTTTATTAATCTCATTTTTCTATTATGATTGTCATCTTTTCCTACTGATTCCTGGAAATATATTAACATATTAAGGAGGTTAGCATTTATTACTGATGATGATTATGATGATTATATTTTAGAGTTATTGGCTCTTTTTCTTTTATACATTAAGAAATTTTATTCAGTTTTTTCGTTTGCATTTTAACTTTTGGTAAGTTAAATTTAGAAAAGCAGTCCATTTTTGATGCTTCACTTTTTATCCCTGTAAAACTGGGCTGTTTATATATCTTTGATCTTATATACGTAGAATTTGGATTATATACATATATATAAATATTATATTATATGTAATTATATTTATATTAAATAAATATTTTTTAAAAAATGATGATGAGTATATTTTGTGTTTTACATTTTTATGTATTTTATACTACATACAAGATATGTTATATATAAAGTTACATATTATATGTAAAAAGCATAGCGCATATATATATATAAACATATTTTTTATCCCCAGGGGATATATAGCATATATAACCTCATTTTATAATTTGGCTTAATGGAATTTATGGCATGTTGTTGCAGTTTGATAATAACTTTAAACTTGGAAAAGGTTATAAGTCAAGGTTAACAAGAGCAAATTAATATAACACTAAAATGTTAAGAAAGCCCTGTAGAATGCAATTCTAGACGTTCGTTACAATGGATCAATTTTTCATTAAATTCTTTAAATGATTTCAATACTTTCTTGGTACAAAACCAACTGCCCTTCTTAACAGTTGCCAGAAGATGGCGCTATATTAATAAACTAAGATCTCTCTCTCTGTACTTAGGATTGCAGATAAATTTTTGCCAAAGTATTAAAAATCAAAGCAATTCCTAGGGCTTGACAAATAAATCTCTAATGATATGCTCACCTTATCCTTAATTCCTATTTCTTAACATGAAAAGTTTTCTATGTATTTGTAGGGGAGGGCTTAAACATATTTTACTCAGTATAAATTTTTTTCTTACATTTTCACTCTTCTTCCTTTTCAGGTTATAAGATAAAACTGGGCCTAAAAAGGCAGCTAATTAGTGGATTTTAAAACTAAAATTGTATAACATATTTGTAATCATGTGCAAGTTGTGTTCTTGCAGAACACACACCCACACCCACCCTGAACACACACACACACACACACACACACGCAGCTACTTCTGTGCTGAGACTGAAAAAAGTTGACCGAAAGAAACCAAAGCCAATGCTAAACATTGTGATGGATTCCATGGGACTAATCACACGACAGTAGCTGCTGTATTTATAGTTATTTACATTTAACAACAGTTCACTAAAATTTAACTTAAGGGAATGTTTGCATTGTATTTTACTTACATCAGGACTCATTTATCAGAGGTTCTGTAACCGAGCAAGGGTTTCTTTAACCACTGCTTTCATTTAATGCCATTAAATATAGGTGTCTTTTAAAGGCAGTTAACTTAGTGTAAGCTGAAACACCTCAATATGCGCTAATAATGGAACCTTTGTTTTGCATTAAAAATGAGCCTTAATAAACCCCTTTCTTTCTGTATTGCTCCTGGCTCCAGAATTTTCTAATGAGTAGCAACGGGAGCTCAGAAACCACTATGTGGTTTCTTAACCTGACAGTAATTGTGTCTAATAAGTAGACCAGAGTATTCAGCAGACGGTCCATTGAGGTATTCAGTATTACCTAGCTAATTCAAACTAAGGAATGGGAAACAAATAGTATCCATCAGGCTTGTCCATGAGGCCTGGTTCAGAAGAAAGAACCATGGAGATAATGTAAAACTTTATTAATGAGCACGAATAGCATCAGTAAATGTTTTATTTTATTGTGTCTTCGGTATGTGTTTTCTGAATCCACATAAATACATAGATCAGCAGTGTCTCACTCCTTTCTTTATAATATGTAGCTCAATATTTATCTACTACTTTTCTGAGTTTCTTCTATGGGCAGACTGTCTTCCAAGTATTCAGAACTGAAGGGTACATTAGAAAAGAAATAAAAAGCAATGCTTTGTGATAACAGTCATATGATTAGGGAGATAGAAAAACATATTCATGCAGAAAAGAGCCAAACAGTTTATAGCACTCGGTAATATAGTGTAAAATGATCGTGGGATTAATTAGTGCCTACCTTGATTTTTGATTAATGCTTTTATTGACGCTGAAGAAAGAGTCTAAATATGTTGTTTCATACTCATCACAGTCCTGCTATGTAGAAGATATTATTATCTTCTCTTTTTGATATATGAGGACACTAAGTCCTCCACAGGTTGACTGATTTTCCCACTCTCACAGCCAATAGGCCATGGGACAGGGTGTAGACTCATCAGCTCTATGTCCAGAGCCTGAGCTCTCTCCAATATGCCAAACCCTTTCTGTGCACGGCTGGCACCCAACTTAGTCCCACACTCATTTTGTCTGCCTCCTAATGTGAAATTTTAGGTTGCCTGTCTTTACTCTCTTCAAATAAAAATCCCACAGAAGATTTTTTGGAGTCAGAGTTGAGATTGATTTCTGTGATTCATTTGTCACTGTGAAAAGAGATTAGAGCTGAAAGAAAAGTGACTCATAGGATGGCTCATGTTCACTGCTGCATGACTGGCAGCTTCTAGAACAGAAAAACAGACTTTTTCTTTCCTTTGGGGGTAAGCAGCACAAGGACATTTCATTCAGCCAAGCTGATGACAATTTTGCTTTAAATTGGATACCCTAATTTCTCCCAGGATCACTGTGTAGTAATATTCCAGTGTCTATAACATTTTAAGTTCATTCCCTGTTTGCAGCTGTTTACACTGTGTGCTTCTCTTCTAATGGTTTTCACAAAACTATCATATGTATTTAGGCCTTTAGAAAAGACAAGTTGCTTTCTGAAAGCTCTGAACTATTCCTCCATGCGATGTGTCCCATTCCCTCTCAACCTACTGCTTCGATCGCTTTGTTCTAAATTGTCCTTAGGTTGTCTATGTGCTTTGAAACTCTTTAACATTTATTACTTTGCTGACTATTAAAAAAAAAAAAAAAGAGGGGAGACTGGGTGGCTCAGTTGGTTAAGCAACTGCCTTCTGCTCAGGTCATGATTCTGGGGTCTTTGCTCAGCCAGGAGTCAGCTTCTCCCTCTCCCTCTGCCTCTCCACCCTGCTCCGGTTATCTCTATCGCTCTCCTTCTCTCTCAAATAAATAAATAAGATCATTAAAAAAAAAAAGAATATATCTTTCCTAGAAAGTGTTTTGCTTAATTTGCACTTCAATTACTGATTTTGATTCCTGGTTTTTAGTAAATGGAGCCCAAAAGAGTCTGGGGTAATAATTCATGATTACCCTAGAAATATCATCTCTAAGTCATTGATAAAACTATTTGTTAATCAAGCTCTAGTCAACAATGCAGAGGCTTTGCGAATAATGAATAAATCTATACTGGAAGACAGTATCACAGAGGCATTGAAATATGCCCTTGGAGTCAGACAAATCTGAGCAAGATTTGCAGTGGAAGCTTGGATAAGTTACTTAAATTCCCTGTTTTGAATTCTTCTGACTTATTTCTTCAGATGCTTCTCATAAGAATTACATGAAATCACATATGTGTGTGTATTATATGTTTATATATACATATATTATTTTATTTATTTTTAAAGATTTTATTTATTTGAGAAAAGGAGAAATGAGCGAGCGAGCGAGAGAGAGAGAGAGCATGAGTGGGGAGGAGGTAGAGGGAGAGGGAGAAGGAGGTTTCCCACTGAGCGGGGAGCCCAACAACTCAGACTTCATCCTAGTACCCTGGGATTGTGACCCGAGCCCAAGGCAGAGGCTTAACTGACTGAGCCATCCAGGTGCCCCTACAAACTTAGAGTATGTAGCATACTATCTGACACTTAGTCTTTACGTGGTGATTTCTTTTTTAATTTTTAATTTTTTCAGTGTAACAGTATTCACTTACATGGTAATTTAAATTACTATGTCTTGCTTTACTTTTTCATGGTTTTTATGCCTTTACTCACAAACCAGACATTTCCTGACCCCTCCTTTTGCCAAAGATGTGTTCAGTTTCTTAATTTCAAGGAGAATGATCAATAATCTATTGCCACAATAATTCTGTATAACTAGCAAGTAAAATTCTGTTGGCACATAACAATAAACACCTGTTTTTGCTCGAAAGTCTATGGTTTGGTGTTTTTGCTGATCTGGGCTGGGCTGGGGTGTGCCAATTTCCACTGTGTCTGTGGTCAGCAGCAAATCAGCTGGTGGCTAGCTTGTCTATTAGCTGGGTTATCTACTGTCTGATCCATGTGATCTCTCATCCTCCAGCAAACCAGTTTGGGCTGGTTCTTTTTCAAGAAACAGCCTGAGGAGATATGTAAGATTATTAAGGTCTAGGCTTGGAATTAGAACTGCTTGGAACAGTCATTTTTGCTTTATTCTTCTGGCCCACGTGTCTACCTTCTAAAGAAAGGAGCTGCAGAGTTATATGCCAAAGGATGTGGATATAGGAAAAGAAAGGGAATGGTTCTTGTTTTGTTTTGTTTTTACAATTAACCTATCATAAAGACAAGGTGGCTAAGAGAAGAAGAGACTTCAAAGAGCTGCTAATCTGTTTTTGGTAATTTTTGTATCTGTCACTTTCAACTTCTCATGATTTTTACCTTCATAGCTGATATCACTACAAAGTACTATTTTGTACAAATAATAATAATAGTATATAACTATTATTGACTATATACTAAGTGCTAGGCATAATGGTATTTTGCATTCCCTTTCTTTTTTTATATATACTTTTTTTTTTAAGATTTTATTTATTTATTTGACAGAGAGAGATCACAAGTAGGCAGAGAGGCAGACAAAGAGAGAGGAGGAAGCAGGCTCCCAGCTGAGCAGAGAGCCTGATGCGGGGCTCAATCCCAGGACTCTTGGGATCATGACCTGAGCCGAAGGCAGAGGTTTTAACCCACTGAGCCACCCAGGCGCCCCTGCATTCCCTTTCTTATTTAAATTTCATAACTACCCTTCAAGGAAGATATTGTAATCATTTTATTATTATCATCTCTAGTTTTGAGAATAGTGGACCTTAGAGAACTAAATAATTTATTCATGGTCAGGATGCTGTTAAGCAGCAGAGCCAGAATCTGAATTCAGGTTGGTTGGAGTATAGAATTTGCATTGCAATACTGCCTTTCTCCTATCTTCCGTCAGTCCTGTTTATTTTTTATTTATTTATTTTTTTAAAGATTTTATTTATTTATTTGACAGAGAGAGATCACAAGTAGGCAGAGAGGCAGGCAGAGAGAGAGGAGGAAGCAGGCTCCCTGCTGAGCAGAGAGCCCGATGCGGGACTCGATCCGAGGACCCTGAGATCATGACCTGAGCGGAAGGCAGCAGCCTAACCCACTGAGCCACCCAGGTGCCCCCAGTCCTGTTTATTGATTCTGGAATGCATTAGCCAAAATAAAGAAACAAACACTGACCACTTAGGTGATTTTTACTTTGTATTAAATACAAATGAATTAATTCATGCCAGAAGCTATGGACTTGAGACATAACTCTTTTATTTATAATTATTATAAGAAGCAAGCTAGAGAGAACTTCGGGGGTCCCTTTTCCACTTGCAGTGTAGCTAAACACTTTCAGAGCCTATATTCTAATTGGTAGCCATGTTCCCATAACAGAATGAACCAATTAAGTAAGTTTCCACCCAGCTTCTTGCTAAAATGTCAGGACTAAGAAACAGGATTCGTTTAAAAGGCATACAGTAATACATGGGGTCCATTTAAAACAAGACTCCCTAGGCTGTATTCCTAATTAGAAGATTGAAATGATCTCTATTCCAGAAATTGTAACATGTTCTCAGTATTTGTGTAGTTTTATTAGATGTTCTGATGTCTAATATTACCTGAGTCACTGAGACATTTTTTGTAAAGTTTCTACTATGAAATAACTCACACAGAATAAAACTAATTGGCTTGGATGCATATGAACTATACAAATTGACAGGATAACTGTTAACCTGGTTCTTTCACAAACCTCAGATTCATCCCTGGTTTCTCTTTTCCTTTTGCTTCCGTCATTCCCCACTTCTGACTCCTCCCCCTGCCAATTTTCCAGTATCTGTTTGTAAATCTATCAATGAAATCTTTCTCATTTTCCCTCTTTTCTCCATGGTCCCTGCCACTGCCTTAGTCCTGACTTATCATGTTTCTTTAATGCAGAACAACCTTGAAACAGATTTTCTAACTTTCCTGTCTCTTCCATCCACACTGATTCCAATTAATCTTTCAACAATCTTTATTTTAACATGGTCTTAAGTACTTTTATTATTGATTATCCTCATCTCTATAGAATTGTCTTTCAGTTTATTGGTTGTCTTGGAGAAATCTATGTGTCTGATAGAAATAACTCCATCTCACACCAATCATAGTTAGGTGACAGTTGGACAGGGTTGGGGACGTAGAGCTAGGAAAGGGAAGAATGGCCTGACATGTCATTCTAATCATCTATACAAGGTGTTGACTGTAACTCACAATTTTGATCAGGTATACAGGGTATTAATGAAGGGATCAGATGGCTACTGTAGATTAGGGAAGCTGGAGGCTAAGTATAGGGAAATAGTCATATCATTTGGAAGGCAAGTACCAGAAAACGTAGTTCTATGCAGGAATCATGCAATGATCTGAGATGGATCAGCTAGAAAGGCATTAGGTGGTCAGTACGAAAGCTGAGCTCCCCCAAACCTCGATGGAGAGTCACAGGAAAGGTATAGGGAGCTGGTGCAAAGTGATGATGGATGGTACTGTGCGGCTGTGTGACCAGGTCTCCATTCATCACAGGCTTCTCAGTGTGGCTCACTCATGGATTCTTCCTCTCTGATTTCAGTTGAGAACTGTATGTGGAGTTTCATTCCCATTCTTATTGGCTTGAGCCCCACTGGGCCTAACGTCATAGAAAATGACAGAAAGCAGGGAAAAAACATGATAGTGAGGAAGTTATTTAAATGATCCTTATATGTGAAAAGTGCTCAAGCTTAATAATAAACAAAGAATTATAATTTGAAATGAGGTGGATTTTTACTGATAAAATTGATAAATATAAAAATGTACTCAATATTGCTAAGAATGGGTAGAGGTATAGATTTCCTGTGAGCTGTGAAGAGAATTCCTAACTATCCTTTGGAGGTTTGGGGAGCCAAATACTACCTGTTAGTACAAAATGTTTAAATTTGGTTTGGTGTTACATATTTGAAGCTTAAAAATATCTACATTGTTTGACCTAGCAATCTATTTCTAATAGTTTTTCCTACCAAAATCATTGAAGATGTTTCCAAATATGTAGAAATAAACAACTTGAGCAAAATTTTGTAAATTTGGGGAAATAGCTTAAACATACGGTAATATGGAATTGGCTAAGCAACAAATACTGGTGCAACAAATACCCATTAAAATTTATGCTATAGAATATTCGATAACATGGGTGAAATAATCATGACATTTTATTACGAATATAACAGAACATTAAACAATTGCATTTTTATAGAAATTCAAATGTGTGTGTGTGTGTGTGTGTGTGTGTGTATACACACACAGAATCCTGTTAGGCTATAAGCAAAAATGCTGTTAGTGACTATCATTGAGGGTGAGAGTACTAAGGTTATTTATTTTCTTTGTGTTCTTATACTTTAAGATATTCTTTAATGTTTATTTTGCAATCAGAATAAAACTCATACATCTTTTTTTAAAGTGTTGATTAATATGAAATATGAATTTTTTCCTTTTTGTTTATGCTTATCTAGGGATGATTTCTATGATGAGGTCTATATTAGTTTATAATATATCTGTATGTTGTTAGTATTTATGTGACTGTAGTGTCACTCTTAACACGATACATTTTAGCAGTGTTAGTACATAACATTTACTTAGATAGCAACATTACATTGGGAATTCTTCACAGAACAAAGCTATGGGAAGGAAAGAGAGGCTACAAAGGGAGTCATAATCACTCTGCTGAGGGCTTCTTAAGTTAACCTCCCAAGTCTCCCATCAATATCTGAAAAATCAATTTTCTTCTCTCGGATTTCTTCCTAGTCTTAAAGCTAAGACTAGCTTTAAACTGGATGAGTTTGAGGTTTGGGGGGGATTACCTTATCAGGATAAGTTTACCTAGTTGGTGATATGTGAAATTTTGCAAAAATATATTGGTAAACTTTTTGTTCTAAAATTAGGTAGAAAAAAAAATAAAAATAAAACTAGGTAGAAATGTTTTTATTTATTAGTTTAACGAAAGACAGGTGATGTCACAATTCTGTTTATGCCATTCAAAGAGTCATACAGGTCATTTCTGAAGAATTGCGGTCATTTGCAGGACATTCCATGCAGGTGGCATCTTCTGTGCCTCCAGGGAAGCTGTATACACCAGGAAATGAGAGCAAGGTAATTTTATCAGGTTGTGATTGTTGTGTCATCTCTGGGTGTATCAGGCTTTGCAACAAGGTCCAGTCTGATCTTGCAGGGAGTACACACTTCCTTGCAGCACTGCTCGTTGGGAGGTTTATGAGATGAATCTGGAGTTCAAAATGTGAGATTGGAAGCAGCGAAAAATTCCACTGTAGCTGAGAATGCTGGTCAGCATTATAGACAGTTAGGAGATGGTTAAGAAATTTTCAAGATAATTCTCAGATATGCAAAGCCATAGGAGCCACAGTGATGGATGGTACCTTGATATCAAAATATTCTGAAGTAGATTTGAGATCTGAACCTATATTTTTTCTTTTTGTGTGTGTGCCAGAACGTGCATTTATTTTTTTAATTTAATTTAATTTTTTCAGTGTTCCAAGATTCACCATTTATACACCACACCCAGTGCTCCACAAAATACATGCCCTCCATAATACTCACCACCAGTCTCTTCCAGCCCCCCAACCCCCCAACCGCCTATATTTCTTTGAGATTCTAGCTGGTTTAAATTACTCTTTCCAAAAAGACTTTTTAAAAACAGAGAGGTCAGGTTAATAGAAGTAAACTCCTAATAGGTTAAACCAAGGTATAACTGAACATTATTATCAAATTTAAGTCAAAATCCTAATTTGATACTTAAGAAGACTTTATCAATTTCTGGTAGAATCTTATCATCCCTGGTTAACTTATCACAAGCAATTACACATATAATTATATGAAATACATAAAATGCTGGTCAAGTTCACTTATTTGTTAGTTTTTTGTACTAAAACACAGATAAAAGAAAAAAATATTTTATTCTAAATATATCAAGGAATACTGTTAATTTTTCTCAAATTTTTTTGAAAACTTCATCATTGAAATGCAATAAATAGGGAAATAATTTTGGGTATTTAAGCAGAGTTTTAATGGTTAAAATACATATTTTTTACATTACATTATAAATGAACATGCTTCTCTAAGTATCTGACCCACTGAAGATACTATACCATGATATTCAAGTAAGTTTTTACTTGTGCAGTATTAGAAAGCTAACAAAACATAATACCATGTTTGTTCTTATCCACAAGGTGAGATCTAGCAATCCTTCCTAAACTTCTCAAGATCAAGCTATTCTATTATACGTTGAAGAAGGAAATCATGAACTCCCAGTTTCTTCTTTGTCTGGGTGAGTGGCTATTTAATGGAGTCAAAAATTAAAGTGGACTGTAATCAAGTGATACAAATTGCTAAAGATTTTATAATGGGGGTCAGAAGTCCTCTCATATTCATTTTCCTTTTTAAGCTATTATAATATATTAGTCTTTAATACTTAGTGTCCTGCTAACAAGAGCAAAAATTTGTAAGATGCATATACATCCCACAGAGCTGGGCTTAGACAAGCCTCATGGCAGGCAGCCCTCTCCATTATTTCAGTTTGCTCTACCAAATCAGGTGATCAGCTTTGCCCTGCACTGTCCATGCTGCTCTCCTGGGCTCTCAGTGCATGCCACATTCCAATATGCCACATCTAGTAGGTTAAAACGTAGTGTAGTGAGCCACCCAGACCAATAGGGCCTCATAAGTTGCCTATACAGACAGGAAAAGCTCCTGCATACTATTTCATATGTTAGCTGGGAGCAAGTGGACAAAATCCTTATTTCGTTTGCATAATCGTTAACAATTATAATTTTGGAAATTTCAGTCCAAATGGTAGACTATGAGGAAAGATATTCTTATATATTCATCCATTTAACACATACACACACATACATAGTTATTAATATAGTTACACAGATTTAGTGCCTACTGGATTGTCAGACATGGTGTAACTATTGGAAATGTGTTGGTGAACAAAAACACACTATTGCCTGTAGGAAATTCTCTCTCTGGGGTATGGAGGCATTTATTCGGTAATATAATAATGTATATATACAAGTGGGATAAGTGCAATAAAGAAGAGCTTAGTTGTACTCTGAGAGGATATAATTGGGGATTGGACCTAATTAGGAGTTTGGATGACTGAACCCAGAGAAAAACAAAGTACTGATATTAACCAGGCTAAGAAAGGTGTGGGGTGAACATGCTCCAGGCAAAGGCAACAGGAAGTGTGGCCTTGAGGAATGTGTGTCTTAATGAATCACCTCCACTCCTTCCTCTCTGAGAATTATAGGCAGAAACCAAGGCGGTATTCTCTTTCCTTTTCATCCCCCAGGTTTTCCACAAATGGCATCGAGTCTCAGCTTAGTTCCTGGGTCTGGGCTGTAAGACCAGCAAAACAAAACAAACAAAATCAGCCAAAATATTTGTGAAGTAACTGAGACAGGGAACTAAAAATACAATTTTCTAGGTGCTTTAGGTAAAGATCTTGAACAATTTAAATCCTTGTAATCTGATGCTGATTATTTCTCAGGATTTAACAGTAAATCAGTTAAATGATGCCCTATCAAAGACTTCAAAACTTATAAAGCAAAGATCCATTTAACCTATATGGAATTTAGATATTTATCAATAATGTCATGATTAGAATAAATCTATTTGGATACTTCTTGCTTTGACATTTTTCACTTATCAATTTTTTAAAATAAACGGGTTATAGAGAGAACATGAAGAAAAAAGGTTGTAGGTCTTTGGCCACAGAAATTTGTTAATTCTCTGGCAACATAGTTTGCTTTATCTGTCAAATACCTTTTCTCTTTTGAAATAATACTATAGGTACTGAAATAATAATAATATCCCAAACAAATAATAGGTTATCCTTTCATGTCATGCCTGCAGCAGCTCCGTATCACAACTGCAGGTAAGATTCTCCCCGAGTTCAAGTCAGGAAGCGGTGCATTTCAGAGTCTTGAAGAATATAAGCAGATGCTGAAAAAAGAGGAATTAATAGTGATTCTTTAGGTGAGATAAAGAAGGTAAGGGAAAGAAACAAGAACAAATAAAATAACATGTTTGCTATGGAAATCACTCTCGTGGACAGAGAGATGTGAATGTATATATATTCATATATATATATATTTTTTCATGTGTCTCTGTCCACTAGAGAGAGATAAGCAGATATAGATGTACAATTATATTTGTGTGTGTGTGTATATACATCTATATATGTAATTATGTGAGAAATAACATGGGAGATTGTCAATACCATCTATGTTATCATTATTTGAAGATGATCTCATTATCAAGGTCTGAAGATAAAAGTGATAAACACAAGTTTTTGCATCCCAGTATGTATGTCTCCAAGACCATGTGACGATCTACTTTTAAGAGAAAGTTCACATTAGACAAAATGTGTGTGGTTTAGTTCTGTGGTCCTAATGAAACAGTCCCATAAAAGTCCTGGTCAACCAATCTTAGAAAACACCATGTGGGATAATCATAGCCCAGGCCACGTGGGTATTCTCATTAAAGGTTAAAAATGTATTAGAATTATAGTAAACAGTCTTTTTTTTTTTTTTTTTTGGCCTATATGCTACAATAGGTCACAAATTTAGATGTCTGTAGGGCTTGGCAAATAATGTAAATGCATAAGAAGTGTAGGACAATGGTTGTCAAAACACAGTGCTGGGATCAGGAGCATAAGCATCAAACAGAGAAATTGTAATTAATACAAATTCTTTGGCTTCACTGAAGACCTAGCAGATCAAAAACTTGAGGTGAGGCCAACAAAATGTGTTATAACAAGCTCTACAGGTAATTCTGATTCATGCTCAAGTTTGAGAACAACCACTGTAGACTAATGGGGAGTTGTGGACTAGAGTGAGCTTTAGAAGTGAAAGTCCTAAGACATTCAGATCCAAGGTTGACAAACAGCTGACCAAAAAAAAAAAAAAAAGCACAAACACCATATAGGAGTGAAGAATTTAGCCCATAGTACACCAGTTTAAGAGTGAATAGATGTAGGAGTGGTTAAGTTATAGTAATGGTTATGAGGAAGAGTCAAATGCAAGTGTACCCCACACTGAAAAAGCTGAATTCTTTTTAAAATAAATATTCATATTTAGAAATTATTAATATATCCCATGTGGGAAACAAAAATTTTCAATGAGGATACAACTATAAATGTATAATCAAGACCAGTGTGAAATAATTCAATATTTGCTTCATGAAGGAGTGGTCTGAGAATTCTTAAGTATTCATTCTTATTATAATTAATACACTTTAATATGTGCAGCATGTGGCAAAACAAAATAACTCAATTTTATTTACTCTGATTCTTCTATCCGTGGACCATAGGTTAGAGTTCCATATATACTCACAGGTCGCTTCACTAAATGAAAAATTTATAAGAGAAAGGTTCTTGTTTGCCAAGTTTCTGTTGTATCCTATTTTCCAGATTCTTGGCACACTGTTGGTACTCAGTAAATATTTGTTGAACAGTTGAAAGTGAGGACAAGGTATTTAATTTTCTTGCTTACTCACATCTTTTTTTCTGAAACTATTCTTCCATAGCTCAAACTGTGTGTGCTATGGGACCTGATTACCACTGTTTCACCATCTGATGGACTGTATAACTGATTGGGATCAGAATGAATTTGGCCATTTTCTTCTTTGTCCTGGAAATATGGAATTGGGACATGGAGACTTCATGAAACTGTATTTGACATTTGAATTGGGTGGTACAAGGTTGGCTATTTTCCGTGAATCTTTCAATGGGCAAGTAATGATTGTCTACCTACTATCTCTAGGGTGACAAGAATACTTCAGTCAATAAGGCATGGTTCAGTTATTGGGATGGGTAGATTGTTAAAATAATTACATAAATTGGGGCACCTGGGTGGCTCAGTCAGTTAAGCGTCTGTCTTTAGCCCAGTCATGATCTCAGGGTCCTGGGATCCAGTCCCACATCGGGCTCCTTACTCAGAAGGGACTCTGCTTCTCTCTCTGCTCCTCCCCTTGCTCATACTCTCTCTCATGAGACTTCATGAAACTGCGTGTTCCCTCTCAAACAAATAAATAAATAATCTTAAAAAATAATTACATAAATAATGTTAACAAATTAATGTGAAGAAAATTAAATAAAATTAATTTTCTTTGTGAAGAAAATTAAAGGGGGGTGTTATTCTAAATAATCTGGGACTGACTCTAAGCTGGTGCAATTTGATCTAAGACGTGCATGCAGTAAGGAGCAAATCTTGTGAATAGCTTGGAAAATAATGACCCAAGCAGGGAAAACAGGAAGCAGGAAAGCCCAAAAGCAAGAAGAGCAGTTCCGTTGGACTAATGTGAGCGAGATAAAAGATGAAACTAGAGATAGAGTCAGGAGCCAAATTGTTTGGTGGGATAAGCTCTATGGAGTTTTTTCTAACGGAACTGCTAAAACTTTTTAAGAGTTTTAAGAAGGGGAGTGGTTTATGTTGTCCAAAGATCATCTTGGATGACAAAGAGTGGAAACATGGAAACCATTTAGGGTATTAACACTGTTCAAGCAGTAAGATGGTAGTGGATATGCTGATGGTTAGATTTAAAATAGATCTTGAAAGTAAGCCTAGAGGATTTACTGTTGGTTTAGATGTGAGGTAGTAGAGAAAGAGCAGATTTACTGGATGAATCCCCTAAGTAAGTGTGATGACCTTTATGGAAATAGGAACACTTGTGGGAGAAGCAAGTTAGTTTGGGGTTATAGTGGCAACAGAATCATGAGTTTGGTTGTAAGCACGTGAAATTTGGGATTCCTGTTAGACATGGAAGTGAATACACTGAGTGGGCTTCAGTTTATATGTCTAGAGTTCAGCACAGTAATTGACAAGGGCAGTGTTATTGGATTAGTGGGGACAAGAAGATGTGCAAGGTGAGCTCAAGAGTGAATAGGAAGCAAGGAAGTCTGAAGACAGCAGATGTAGACAATTGTTACAATGAGGTTTTTTTTTTTTTTTTTTAAAAAGAGTGGAGAAATAAAGTACAAAGTATAAGGGGATTGAAATTAAGTACAAACCATAAGCAGATTGTAGATCAAAGTTTTTTAAATTAAGATGGATATTTTAAAATATTATAACTTGAAGGTATGTATGAGTATGGAATGATCTAGCCAAGAGTGGAAATATGACACAAAAGAGAGGGTAATTGTAGAACTCACATCTTTGAGTAGGTGAGAGGGAGAAGTGTTCAAGTCCACTAATGAAGGTGTTGGCCATAGACAGGGAACAATTTCTTTATTGTAAGGAGGAAAGCAGAGTGTCTGAAGATAGACACAGGTCATTTGGTAAGTATGGTGGTAGGGAGAATGTCTAAGTGCTTTTCTGATTACTTCTACTTTTCAATAACCATGAGATAAGGTTCTCAGTTGAGAGTGATTATGGGAAATGGTGTGGAGATTTTGAAAGAGAAGAGGTGCAAAATTGTCTTTTCAAAGTATGTAAGGGTGAGTTAGTTAGGGAAATCTTTGTGCATGAAAGAAAAGTGAAGGAAAAATAAATCCGAAATCTAGTCAGAAGACCAAATGATAAAATGGAGATAAGAGAGTGATTTTGAGTCTAGTCTCACAAAAAACTCAGGTATTGCTCTTGCCCTTGGGCATGTCTCTTTTCCATAAGTCCATCCCTCTTCTCAGCCACTTTTTTTTTTTTTTTTTGGTATTGCTTTGTGTTGTTAAAGCAAGTTTGAAAATATTATAGTTACTTTTTAACCATTATTGATTCTTTTAAAGATTTTTATTTATTTATTTAAGAGAGAGAAAGGGAATGAGAGAGAGAGAGAGAGAGATTGAGCCTGAGAGGGGACAGACAGGTCAGAGGGAGAAACAGACTCCCCACCAAGCAGGGATCCCAATGTGGGACTCGATCTCAGGACTCCAGGATCATGACCTGAGCCAAAGGCAGTTGCTTAACCAATTGAACCAGCCAGGTGCCCACCATTATTGATTCTTGATGAAAACTCTGTATAAACATAGAGAGGTGTTTTTGTGATACACTAACCAATGTCTATTTGATCCTGGGAGTTTCTCCAAAGGCTTTTCCCATTACATCAGCAACAATCATTGTCTCATAAAAGCAGATGACAGAAGATTTAAAGTTTTAGCTTTATAATTACTATATAAAGCCCTGAGAGACACAGAGAATGAAGTTTATGCTACAGTTTGTTTGTTTTCACTGGCTCAGGAAGATGGAGACAGTTGGGTATAACAGTGCTTCCTTTTACAAGTCATGGAATTCATAAAAATTTACAATACTTGTAGAGGCAACTAACTGTGGGCATCCCATACAGGCCATAGCCAGTTATCTCAAGGAAGGAGAGAATCAAACCTTATCATATCCAGAACCCATTTACAGCACATGTGTGCTGTGGTATACCACAGGGAAAGTTGGTAGAGTAAAGAGGAAAACACAGACATTGGTGTCTATGCATTAGGGGGTTTAAAAAATTGAGTTGTGATTCTCCGACACTTGGGTTTCTGGCTTGAATATTGTATTTTTTTCTTTTCTTTTCCTTCT
The DNA here is from genome assembly GCF_022355385.1 of Mustela nigripes. Taxonomy (NCBI): domain Eukaryota; kingdom Metazoa; phylum Chordata; class Mammalia; order Carnivora; family Mustelidae; genus Mustela; species Mustela nigripes. The sequence continues at coordinate 26,031,608 of NC_081560.1, read as the reverse complement.
TTTTTTTTTTTTTTTAAGGAGAAAGAACACTATGAATTTATGGAGAGGTGAGACAATCTGGCTTCTTATTCTTGTTTCCCTCACCAACTGCCCTATTTCAGGATCAGACAACAGAATTTTTCCTTCCTTTCACGATGTTGGGTATTGATATATATAATTATGTGCCACTGAAAGGAGAGAACTGAGAGTTGTAGATAATGTGTGAAAGCAACTAGCCCAAGGCTTGGAATAATAATCCGCTTTAGAAATCTGTTGAATGAGTTGAATGACTAAAACTTTAATGAGTAGAGTAGCTTCAACATTTTGATTAAGAGTGTCCTGAATCTTTGGTTTGGTCAATTAACATGGGTTTGAGCCTTGTCTCATTGAGTATGGTTTTTTATTTCTGGGAAATTTAAAAGTATGGTTAAATGAAATCATAGAACTGTTGATGATCAAAAAGCAAGTAAATTAATTTAAAGTAGAAATTTCTGGGTCTTTTTTCCCCCTGAAATATTTTTTCTGGTCTATGAAGTAATTTGGGTGAAAATTATGAGATTCCCTGAATGACTTATACTGAGTGGCCAGAAATACATTATTTCACTTGACTATATGGGATTTAAGTGAGAAAGAAACATAATTGGGTTAATATGATATTGGTTCCAACTTGGGGATGATAGTTCTCCTAAGAATTATAAGCTACTTAGTATCTAAATTCCTCAGAGGAAGTAGAAAAAAGAACAAGATTAGCAAGTCAATAGGCAAAAAGAAATCTATGTTTATAATTTTGTATTGATTTTTTCATGTTATATAAATTAGAAAACTTGACTGACAATATGAAAAAATTAAAAAATGAAACTGTTGGAGCTTGTGAAGAACATAATTATGATTCTCAGAGGTGTGGAACCCACAGCCAGGGCTCAGATACACAGGCTGGTGTATAGTCAGATGATTACAGGGAGAAGAAGCCTAAGTATTTGCATTTGTGGATACAAGCAGAAGCTGAAATAAGATTAGATTTTTGGGAAACATTCAAGATTTGTACATCTTGCTCTTAAAAATATATTCAATTTCTTGAGAAATTTGAAGATGTTTTTGTCATATTTTCCCATTAATAATCAAAATAAGATGAAACTTATAAATATTTTTCTACACAATCTACACAGATAAACTGCAATAATTTAACTGTTTTGCTAAACTGCAAACAATCTGTTGTTGCTTGTCTTATGTTCTGTTTGTTTAATGTGAAGACGCAGACAGCCTTCTGTTCTTTTGTTTATGGGGTCTCTTCATTCCCTGGCTCCCCTGGCACTGATTCCTCCCCCCACCCCCTTCTTTTCTTTTCTTTCTAAAAGGTAACAGGGTTATAAGTACAATACATTTACTTCATTTGTTTAAATTTATAAAACCATGCCCATTCTCTAGGCCTTTGGGGGCTTGAGCTAAATAAGAACATATGGCATAATCTATTATTTTCTCAACTCCAGTTACGTAGTAAGGCATTGTTTAAATGTCAGGGAGGAAACCTCAGATTGCTCTCCTTGGAACAGTGATTTCTTGGATAATGTTCAGTTAAATTTAATAAAGGGGCATTTTATTTTCTTTAAGTAATCCACCAACGCCATTGTTTTTAATCTTTTAAGAATAATAGGAAACATTCAGAATTCCTTTCTACTCCTGCAAGTCCAACTAACCTAATTAGCCATTGTCATAGGGCATATTATTTTAAAAAATATATTAGTAGTATACTGTAAGTAAATTTACAATGTATGCAGATGGATAACAGTCCTAGCATTTATATTTTAGTACTTACTGTCTTAATTCTTAAGTTAAAAGAAGTTTAAAAATGAGGCAAGTCTAGGACTATCCTCTTTTTAAAATTTTTAAAAAAGAATTTATTTATTTGGCAGAGAGAGAGAGCACAAGCAGGCAGGTGGCAGGCAGAGGGAGAGGGAGAAACAGGCTCCCCACTGAGCAAGGAGACTGACAGGGGCTCCATCCAGGACTCTGGGATCATGACTGAGCCACCCAAGCACCTCAGGAAGTATCCTTTAAAAGAATATTATTTTATTTAAAATGAATTTATATTTCCATGAGTAATGTTGGTAGAATTGTTACAATTGCTCCAGACAACATGAAAATGACTATGCTGAACAGGGAAAGAATGGATAAGTCATGCCAGACCAAAGTTTCTAAAAGCCAAAAGTTTTTGTTTGTCTGTTCGCTTGTTTTACCAGAAGCCGAATCCAGAAAACATGGATTTAAGCTCTGCTCAAATGGCCAGCACAAGAGAGGAAAGGATATCCTACTTCTCTGGAGGATTCTACTTTGATCATATCAGTAAGTAGTTGAGAACAATTCTGAAACATTGACCACCTTTTCTCAGTTTCTTTCTACTGTTTTCTTCCCAATTTTCTGCTGTTGTTTGCATATATCCACACATACCCAGGCACACCCTGCCAGTTCACTACTCTTTGAATAACTGCTTTTTCTAGCAATTTACATCTTGGCTTTTATTAACATTTTTATCTGAAAGGCTTTGCTGAGCCCCCGGAATGCTCATATGTTAATGATTTGCACCTATTTTGGATGGAAATATTTAACGCCATTAAGAATCTCACATGTGTTGGATTTATATTATTCTTCCTTTGTTTTCTTGGATAGGACCAATTTGGCCTATTAAAAAATCTTTGAAGAGATCCTATAGTTAGAGAAAATGCCATGTCATATCCTATTAGCATAGAACTTTATCAAGAACTGGGATACAACTTGGCTAAATAGAACATCAGCCCCTTGAATATTGCCCTACAGATATTTTTCTCATTTCACAACCAGCACTATTAATATTCAAAAAACAAAATTTTGTTGAAGTGAGGGGAACAAAGTATCAAAGAAAATATAAGGATATTTTTTTCCAAGAAACTGGAATAGATGTTTACTATTTCTAGTGGTTCATCTGTGTTTTTTTAACTTACCACTAATGATTTTTAATCCATTTATTTGGATAATGGGCTTTATTTGGATAATAGACTTAGTGAGGGATCATGACTCTACCCAATAATTAATAATGAATTTCATGCAGGCTCAAAAGTTTTTATACCTGAAGAGATATTTGCTCTGATACTTCACAACAAAAAGAGATCATTGAGCTGATGCTTTACTAAACACTCTCCTTCGGCCAGAACTTGGTCTCCAGATCCTTGATCTCCAGATCCTTGCTGATCATTTCAAGCTGGCCATTATATGGAGAGCTAACACTCAATAAATCAACAGTAGAGCTAGTCATCTCCTTGAATCTGCTCTTACTCTTATATTTCCTAACAAAATGTGCACTTAACTTCTTCCTACCATACCATGATAAAAAAGTTAACAGTGCTGTTCCATCTTACCATGGCTCTTTGGAACCTGTTTTTATTGAAAGAATACAGGTCTTTTTGCCTCAGTAGTTAGTTCCTTAGTACCATTTATATAATCCTGATTATATCAGTATTCGTGATGCGCATCATTTGCTGTGTGGCCTCTGAACACTGGCTTCTAGTGACTCTCTCAGAGGTAGTTGCTGTGTTTCTTTGATGACCATGGTAAATGTCAGTCTTACCCAGAGCATGCAAGTTAAATCAGAATAATAACTCATTTCCTGTTAAATTTATCATTCAAAATTTTATAGCCTGAAAGTAGAATAACACATCTTTCAACTATGTATTCTTTGGCTGTAATCAATACATTCACTGCATTGCTAGAAGGTGATCTGACAGGGTTAACCTCACCCCCTCATTCCACATACTCTCTACTAGATTGGAGCAGTGACCTATGGGCAGGATAAGCAAGAGATTCATGGATAGAGCAAGAGTAGTATCATTAGTTCAAAGAATATCCATCCCTGTCTGGCATAGAGTAAGACTGGCCCAGGAGATTATAATAGTACCACATTGATTAGAAAAGAGAGAACCATTCAGAAGGATTAGTGTTGTAAGCAAGAGTGTTCTAAAGCTTTCATAGGACATAGTACCTGACATATATACCACAAAGCCTGCTAAAGGGCTGTTGTGTTGTATAGCTGCACTCCAGCGGACTCTAAACCAAGGATGAACAACCACCCAGGGAGACTAAGGAATAGACCCAGAGCCAGAGAAGGGGATGTCAGATTATTGCAGGAACTTATTTACAGGATGTCTGGGAAGGCAGATTGGATGAAGCATCTGCTGCTGGGATCTACATGCAGCAAGATTTATAGTATAGCAACTAGCCTAGCAACTCTCTGTAGCTTTCCCCCTCCTTGCACAATCAATGTTCCAAGATCAAAGCCCACCACTTAGATGTTCTGTCTTACCAATGAAATGCCCTAGGTTGGCCACCCCTGAGGCCCCTGACCTGGAACATTGAACAACATGTTTTTCTATATATTTTGCTTGCAAGAAATAACAGAGTGAGAGAATAAGATCTATACATTCTGCAGATAATGATTAATGGGGGAATTCAGAGTGTTCCTGTATTAACTAGTTATCTGACACTTACCATTCAGATGATCTCCCTGGCTATCAGTAGAAAGGGAACATAGGGTAAAAATTACCTTCCACCAACCCCGACACCATTTTGTGCTATATATTAGAAGTAGCTGTATGGTAAGAACAAGGGGCAGGGCTAATGCATGGGTTTGTACATGTGACTCAACCCCATGGGTCAGTGGTTGTCCATTAGTAGCCAGAACCCTGAACTCCCCCTATGTCCAATATAAGTGATAGTCACTCAAGTCAATGTGGTAGCTCAGTTTTCTGAGATCCTGCAAAAGCAATCCCTTGCTGAGCAACTGGGCAGTCTTCTTGCTAGACTGCCTTCCCAGACCTGGAGCTCAACCGTGAAGAACTGGGAAGACCACATAAGTTGAGTGACTCTGCTTCTTGGGGCATCTGTTTGAGCCCATGTGCCAGATAGAGTGTCAAAGAATTCCCCAAGTAGAGAGATGGGCAGGGGCTCATCTGGCCCCCTTTCTGGTCTATGGCACTATGCCCAAATGGCATTGTAGGCCTTGGACCATCCCAGGGAGGGGATGACTTAGAACATTTTGAAGAAAGCTCTTAGAGGCATGCATCCTCTGGGGTGGAGGACCTAGGACAGAGGTCCCGCTTGTCTAGGTCTAAAGACAGTACTGGATCAGTCCTTGAGTTAAAAATACTCAGGATATCAAACTTTCTAAGTGGCTGAATAGAATTTTGTTAAATGGAGATAAACCAAGCTGAATTAATTAAGTGTGAATGGCAATTTTTGAGTATTCAATGTCAGATACTTAAGTATTCACAATAATTTAAGTATTAATTAAGCTGTATATATGCACATATAAATTGTCCCTTTTACCTGGAGCTTTGTAAATTTGTGATATTGTCTCCTGAAGGGAAGGAGAGAAAGAACATTAAGGGATATTATGTGTGAAGGCAGGTTTTCCCTCTATAACATCATCTGTAAAAGTTGTATGGCATGGTGCACAACATTCACATATTCATCCTAAGTAACTACCCTTGAGATTGAAGAAATAGAAAAAAGTTCTAGTATTCAGAAATTTGTGCAACAAATATGTAGTTATATTACCCATGTGAACCCTGTATTTTCAGAAGTTTTAAGGAGCTTCAGTCATCCCGGAACCATTCATAACTCCTTACAGAGTCCATTTATCTATATATACTGGCATAATTATTTGTTAATTTAATAAAACCATTTTACAAAACTCCTGATTCTTTATCATTTCTTTAATATTAGAGATTGCAGGCTACGAAGTAAGAAAATTTCTCATAATTTAAAAATGTGATTAAAGTTTAAAACTTTTAAAATTTAAAGTCTTCCAACTTTAGAAAGATGGAAGAGTCTGGAATCTTTAGTTAACTTTGAAATACAGGGTTTCTTGGGTTTGTAGTTAACATTCAAATAATCTAAATTCACATAAATCCCGCATCTGTAAAATTTCCCTAAAAGAACTGGCAGAAGTGAAAAGTTCAGCAAATCCAATTAAATACTGCTAACAGACTCTAACTGACATAAGACAAACAAAATCTAGGCATCGATAGATATTTTAAATGTTAAACCTCCCCAGCTCTCCTTTGAAGAGGATAATATGAGTGAAATTGGGGGTATATTTGGCCTTAGATTAAGATGAACTGAAATTTTCAAGGTGACTAACTCCTTGGTCTAAATGAATTTGATGCTTGTCAGAAGTTGTTGAGAAAATCTGAGTCACTCTACTGGTCTCTTGAAACCTTAGAAAATATTACAAAAACTCTACCCAGTACCCCTGAGATATGGAATATAAATGTCTCTAGAGAATGTAAGCAAATAATTGGCTGTGATTATGAATTAGAAAATGTAAGAAACTTTTCATGTAAGGGAATTACCCCATTAAATAATTACTGAGCTCAAGAAAGGAGTGACCCTCCTTTCTAGTGGACATTATAATATAGTATTGGTTATATATCCAGAGAGCTAATTCCTCAGGAAATTTTCTAAATATAGTTTTATTAGTAAAACATAAGTTCTCTAATCATTACATGGTAACCCAGAAGATTCAAAATACGTATAAATGGACTCATTTAGCCTGCTGCAATAACATTGCAGTTTGATTGTGTGGACACCTTATTTTAGCAAGCTCAACCCTTTTGGAATTAATCTCTAACTCTTCAGGTAAAGAATATGAAGGTAAGTAAAAATGGAAAAGTCTAAGACAGACAAAAATAAAGACAGATTTGCCTTTAAAAAAAACTGAAAATACCCATTGTTATTTTGGCTATCCATTATTGGTAATTATAGTAAACTGAACATCTGAATAGAACAGCATGAGTTCTAAACATTGTGGAAGAATCAAAGACTTTAAAACACCTCAGGTTAAGGAAGAGAAAAATAAATGGGAATGGTTTTCCTTCTTCCCATTCTTTTTCTCAAATATTTCTACCATAAGGGGTAGATAATAATAAAATTGAGAAGACACTCTATTCCAGATTGGTTTTGGTCAATGGAGAAATGGAGTAAAATTAAGACACTCCACACTGGGGTCCATTCCTCTCTATCCTACGCCTCTTAAGTCCTCTTATACCTTTTTATGAATTAAAAAATTTTTTTATCAGACATTAAGCTTCCATGAGAATTTTAAGAAATATTAAGAATTTGGTGATATTGTAAACTTGAATTTCTTAAACTTTGTCCTGTTGACATTTAGGGCCGGATAAGTCTTTACTGTGGAACTGTCCTGTGCATCTTCGGATGATTAATAGCATCCCTAGATTCTACTCACTAGACATCAATAGCTCATCTGTTTCCCAATGTGACAACCAAAACTGTCCCAAGCAAATGTCTCCCAGCAGGCAAAATGACTCCCAGTTGAGAACCAACACTATAAAGTAAAATAATAAAGGATTTAAAATTTTCTTGTCGGGACGCCTGGGTGGCTCAGTGGGTTAAGCCGCTGCTTTCGGCTCAGGTCATGATCTCAGGGTACTGGGATCGAGTCCCACATCGGGCTCTCTGCTCAGCAGGGAGCCTGCTTCCTCCTCTCTCTCTCTGCCTGCCTCTCTGCCTACTTGTAATCTCTCTCTGTCAAATAAATAAATAAAATCTTTAAAAAAAATAAAAATAAAAAAATAAAATTTTCTTGTCAACAGGTAGAAACTTGAAGACGTTTTCTGCTTAATCAGAAAAACAAACACCTTAATAGGAAGAGAAAAAGGATATGATTGCATACATTTCACTGTTTATGTCTATATAGCATAGAAGTAAGAATTTGAACAAATGGATATTGTTTAATCCAACAAATATCATCTTGTGTACTGTAGTTTTTGTGTCTTGTTGAATTGGAACTACTTGCCAGCATTTAAAATTGAAATTATGTCACGAAAATACCTCGATTGTGACTTCTGAAAAATTAGAAGTTCTAGCAAAATGATCCTGAACCCCCCAAAATGTAATTCACTGGATGTTGCCTTCTTACATACGACATGTGCCCTCTGTTTTATCACAAATTTTAATTCGCAATACATTACCTATGTAGTCCCTATAATCATTTGAATTTGAAAATCAAATAAATAAGCAATCTAGTATTTAATCAAATCCCAGTTCACTTTAAGGAATGAATTATAAGCTCCAAAATCTAGGAAGAAAAGGGGAAGTTTTAATGGAGATGGGCTTTTGGTGACAGGAGAAGAAAGAGGGTGGGTTCTTATTTTCTTCCGTGCCATGTACCTGGGTGTTGGGATGATTATAGCTCTCTTGCATATTCGCTTATTAGGAAATCTTATGGGTTTTTCTTTTTTTTTTTTAAAAAAGATCTTATTTTTTCATTTGACAGAATGAGAGAGAGAGAGAGAGAGAGAGAGAGAGCGCACAAGCAGGGGGAGCAGCAGGCAGAGGAAGAGGGAGAACAATGTGGGGCTTGATCCCAGGACCCTGGGATCATGACCTGAGCCCAAGGCAGATGCTTAACTGACTGAGCCACCTAGATGTCCCTCTTCTGAGCTTTTCAATAACTCTTTACTTTTAAACTTGTGATGGAATAACCCAAACAGTATACAATGATTGTTATCTGGGCTACAATCATACTATTGAAAATAGATGAACAAGCTGTGGGCAAGAGTCACTTTTTAGAGGGTCTTTATCTTTGTCAAGTATAAAGAAACAATGGGCCAATTCTTTCACATCACTCAAGGGAACTATTTCTCTGGAAAAATTAATAATGAAAATTTATGCTATGAATGTATATTCTCTAACTAGTAAAGAATATGGTATAAATTACCACCAGCAGTAGGTCATCTGCATTTATTTATTTTTTTTATATGGCAATTGTGGAAAATTGTGCCTAAATAATATACTCTCTGTAGGAGTTCTTTTGAAACTAATCACAGGTGTCCGTCTTGGGTGAGTGTAGAGTAGATAGAGAAGCTTAGAGTTCAATTTCTTGGTACTACTCTGAAAAACTACCTACTGAGTCATAACAAATAGTGATTTTTATTGACTCAAATTGAGACAGGGTGGCTCCATATTAAGCATGAAATTATATTTAGGGAAATTTTAAAAATCTAATTTTTTTTTTTTTTTTAATGGATCCAAGAATTTGGAGAAAAGAATTCTTTGTCCAGGAGTGGTGACTTTGGTGTAACTTTTTTTTTTTTTGCCTCTTTTAAAAATTATTGTTTTTATTAACATATAATGTATTATTTGCCCCAGGGGTACAGGTTTGTGAATTGTCAGGCTTACACACTTCACAGCACTCACCATAGCACATACCCTCCCCAATGTCCATGTAATTTTTTAAATAAATATAAGTTCTCATCTATAAACTACATAGTAATCATCCTTGGATATATTTTACTTTTGATTTAGCACATGCCTGTCCTGCTTCACAAAAGAAAGGCAAATAAGGGTCTATTTAAAATAATTTCAAAAGTACTTTGCCATTTGCTTTATGAAAGCCTTATATTTCATTTGCATTATGAAATATAAGTAAATAAAAGATACTTTGGAATGTTTCAAAATGTTAATACTTTCAAATCATTTGAAGGCAAAGGCAGTCATTTATAGTTAAAACCGTTAACTCAATGAGCAAGTATTTAAAGTAAAAATATTGTTTACGAGCCATTAGCTTTTTGCTTGGTGTCTTAATCAAACAGACATTGGGATTTACCCATGTAATTTTAGCGAGGAGAGGGAAATGTTATAACTCCTTTTGGGGGGATGAGCAAAACATTATTCTGCTTTAAGAATTGACATTTTTAAAAGTTTTAATGCATAGATATTTTATATATAACCAAGAAAAACAATATTATTGCTTAGATGACCTCTTCAATGTTTGTAATTTATAGTAGACTGAAAGCTTCCTTATTAATCTTTGATTAGCATTTTTAGTTATTATTAACTTCCTACATGGAAAGAAGGCACAGTATTCTAATTTGTTGTTTCTTCCTTTTTAAAAAAAAAATATTTTATTTATTTATTTGAGAGAGAGATAATGAGAAAGTGAACATGAGAAGGGAGAGGTCAGAGGGAGAAGCAGACTCCCTGCCGAGCAGGGAGCCTGATGCGGGACTCGATTCCGGGACTCCAGGATCATGACCTGAGCTGAAGGCAGTTGCTTAACCAACTGAGCCACCCAGGTGCCCTGGTGTTTCTTCCTTTTTAAAAAATACATTAATATTTCTTATCAGTGGTTTTTGCTATGAGAAACAGAAAACGTAGCTAATAGTAACTTAAATAAATGAGTTCTTTTTTCCATGCAAAATAGCTTGAAAGTAGGCAGCAACTGGCTTAAGTTCATTTTAGTTAATTTCTTTTGATAGTGATGGGTCACTTCTGTATTTAAGGTAAAAGAAGAATACGTACCAGTCACATTTCCCTCCTTTTATGAAGAGTATACAAACCTCCTTAGTCTTCCTTTTGTGTCCCATAAGCCAGAACTATGTCGCGTGGCATTCCAAGCTGTAAAGAACACTGGGAAACTGAATACTTATATTTCTAAACCTTCACAGTTAAAAAAATCAAACAAGGACGTTGAGAGAGAGTATTGGCCACAGTCCATGCCTAACTAATAATTTGGCCATGGAATGACATATGTCAATGGAATTTTTAAAGAAGTAAAATTTCCCCAATAGACTCCAATCAAATTTCTAGCAGGTTTTTCTTGTGGAAACTGACAGGCTGTTTCTAATGTTTTCATGGACAATCAAGGGCCATGAATAAACAAGGTAATCTTGGATAAGAACAAAGCTGGAGGATTTATAAAACAAATATAAACTTTATTATTTTACAATAGCAGTTAAGACTGTGGTATTAACAGAAAGACAAATAGAGCAATGAAGCAGAATGGTTTTCAGAAAGTAACCACACCTGTATTATCTCCTGGTTCATGACAAATGTGACACGATAATGCAGAGGGAGAAGGATGGTCATTTTAACACATGGTTCTTGGTTAGTTAAAAATCTGGGTGGAGGGGCACCTGGGTGGCTCAGTGGGTTAAAGCCTCTGCTTTTGGCTCAGGTCATGATCCCAGGGTCGTGGGATTGAGACCCGCATTGCATCGGCTCTCTGTTCCGCAGGGAGCCTGCTTCCTCCTATCTGCCTGCCTCTCTGCCTAGTTGTGATTTCTCTCTGTCAAATAAATAAAATATTAAAAATAAAAAATCTGGGTGGAAATAAAAATAAACTGTGATTTCTACTTTATACTACATACAGAAGATCAGCTCAAGGTAGATTGTAAATTTAATATGAAATCTAAAACAACAAAACTTTTGAAAACTTTTAGAATCTCTGTCTCTTGCCTTTCTTTAAGAAGTAAGTAAAAATCTGGGGCACCTGGGTGGCTCAGTTCTTAAAACATCTGCCTTCTGCTCAGGTCATGATCCCAAGAGTCCTGGGTTCAAGCCCTCTCGTGCTCACTAATCAGGGGGTATCCTGCTTCTCCTCCTTCCCACTTATGCTCTCTCTCAGTATCTCTGTCACTATCTCTATCTCTGTCTCTGTCTCTCTCTCCCAAATAAATAAATAAAATCCTTAAAAAAAAAAAAAAAGAAGTGACTAAAAATTCAAGCCCTAGCCATTTTGTTAGTTGGGGATACATTTGGTTTCTTGGAAGTTGCATAATTATAATTATAATTGCTTGTGTTATGAGAGTTGGGTAGATCATCTGAGAGAAATAAGTATAAGTGGGTCTCTAAAGTCAAAGTATTGATTGCAAGCCTGCGACCTTCGTGATTTGACTCTCATTGTATAACCAGGAACCTTTAAAGGAAATTTTGTGGTATTGGTGTGGCCTTACCTCATAGTAGATGTCTGGAACTGCTCAGGTTTGTTTAGAACATCTAAGGTTTGATGACTGAGTATTTAATTCAAAAATTATGCTGGAAGAAACTTTTATTACTTATTTTTTATTTATACTGCTTTTTATGGCCAGGATACAAATTAGAGGTGTTTCAGGTTCATGTTTTGAAATCTTGCCATTTGCAACAACATGGATGGAACTAGAGCGTATCATGCTTAGCGAAATAAGTCAAGCAGAGAAAGACAACTATCATATGATCTTCCTAGAGGTTTTCTTAAGCAAGTGTCATTCATTTGTCTATGCAATAAATCCTTTTCGTTTCAATGTACAAATAATGAAAGCTCCTTCTTTGAAGAAAGATTCTGAGACAGACAAGTGACTACAGCACAGGATGAAACGTGGTGAGTGCTGTAAGGAGAAGGAGAAGCAAAGCTGTGGGCGTTTAGGATGGGGGAGTTCCTTCCAGCTGAAGGATCAGGGGCAATTTTGTGAAGAAACTCACAGGGATAAGTAGTTAAGGGAACTAGGGAAAGCGAGCTAAGATTGAGAACGACAGAGATACATAGTAGGAGGCATTCCTGATCATGGAAAGATCATGAACAGAGTGATAGAGGCATGAAATAGACACACTCTAATCACAAGTAACTTAAGTCATTTGCATCATTCACAATTGTTAAAAAATGAACAACTGTTTAGAAATTATTCTTTCACATCCTGCCTGTCAAACAAAATCTTCAGTGCAAAAAGGCAGTATTTAAATATCACAATAAAAATTGTACATATTTTTATTAGCACATATATTAAAACTAGAGTGACAACGTGCTCCAGTTTCTCTAATAAGAATCAGACAGAGAAGCTCACAGCAAAAGTAGGTTGCATAGGATGAATAGGTATTTCATATCGCCTGACATTCTTTCTTGCAGGAACTTAATTTTATTTTATATGAAGTAGGCCATTTTGTACAGATAGAAATTTCTGTTGTGCACAATTCTCCCTTGACATCCATGTCATATTAGCTGCTTGTTGTAATTTTTTTTCTGTAGTTCTCAGCAGTTTGTCTGTCATCTCAATCTGTAGAATTAAGGAGTTCTGCTTCTGTTACATATTACAAATTGGTACCAGCAATGATTACCTACCTGTAATTGTCAATTTTTAATACTGAGAGACATCAAAAGGAATTTTTCTTTCTGTATTTTATTCAGAGCATATAAAACAACATATTTATTTATAGAATTGCATCAATTTCACTTTATATGAAAATTTATGAAGTAGGTCAAACAGGAAAGAAAAACAACTTGATAAGAAGTAAGAAGATAATATTAGTTTAGCAAAGGATAAATTGTATAGGATTGACTGAACCTTATCTACCTCACTGTCAATTTTTGTATTTTTATTTTTTTCCCATCATTGTTAGATAAATATAGTCAGGATAGAAAGATTCTGGTATTGACATCTGATACCCAAGCCAGATAGGTGAAACTTACTTGAAATGTGCAGGAAAATAGAGTTTGTGAGAGTTTATCTTGAAAGGAGAGTCTTATAGAGGCTAAGATGCCATTGGGAGTTTAAGATTTGCACTTCTTTTTATTCCTTCTCTTTTGAAGAAGCCATAACAGGTCAGAAACACAGGTGTAATTAGGAAATTAGTTGGACAAGGGAAGTAAGTAGGTCGAATTTGTATATATATCAGAATAAAACACATCAGAGCTTCTGAAATTATCACATTCTTTTTAGGTATTGTTTTTTTTTTTTTTTCTTTTTTTTGCCTTAAGTCCAATAATCTGTTTTTTTCTTTGAATAATTTTCAATGTACGTATTACTTAACCACCCCTAAACTTTTCTCCAGAACTTTCTTCTAAACGTGCTTTAACTCTCAGCTATGTCCTTAGAGCCTCCCTTTCTCGTTACCCTGGGATTTGGATTTTTTCCTCCCCTTGCAGCATCTTCAGTTTTCTGGATCTTTTCTCGTTTCACTTCATTTCACTGAAACATATTCCTTGAGAGATCCTGAGAAAAGGCAAAAAGGGCAGTAAATCTTCTGAAAGCATGAGAACTATATGTTTAAAAATGTATATATCCTACTCTACGCTATTTTGGAGCACGGTTCAGCATAGAATTCTGAACTGAAAGTTATTTTCTTTCAGCGATCGGGAGGGCTCTCCATTGTCTTGCTTCTAGTGTGGCTGCCAAAGAATTCAATGGCATTTCTTTCTTGAACTTTCATAAGAACATGCTTTGCCTTGGATCATTTTTCCATCTCTTTTCCTGAATACTTGGTGAATTTTCTAATCAGATCTCTCATATCCTTCCAGAATCTTCTTGGAACTATTTTCTTGAAAATACACTCCTCTTATTTTTTCTGTTCCCTCTTTCTAAAACTATACTTATTCAGATGTTGTGTGTCCTAAACTGACCCACTTGCCATTCTATTTGCCATCTTTCCTTTCCCCCTATTTTCTCAAAGATTTCCCCCACTGTATCTCCTAAATATAATTTTTCATTTATCATGACTTTAGATTTTTTTTTAATTTTTTATTTTTTATAAACATAGATTTTTATCCCCAGGGGTACAGGTCTGTGAATCGCCAGGTTTACACACTTCACAGCATTCCCCAAAGCACATACCCTCCCCAATGTCCATAACCCCACCCCCCTTCGCCCAACCCCCCTCCCCCCAGCAACCCTCAGTTTGTTTTGTGAAATTAAGATTTAATCAGAGATACTGTATTTCTAAAAAAAAAAAAAAAGTCTTTTTGTTTAATTTGTTTTAGATATTTTCTTTTGACCATTCCTACAACAACAATAGAACAAATCATTAAATTGTGATATATCCATACAGTGAGTACTATGTAATAATAAAATGAGTAAACAATAATCAACATAGTTATCATGTGAAAAATTTGAGATTTAATAACCTGGACCTATGCCATAAATTTGTTGTATAAGAGACATATTCATAGAAGAAAGCATACAGTACAATTTCAGGTGTGTAAATTTCAAGAAGGAACAAAAATTGAACAGTAGATTGCTTTGATAATTATTCACAAGTAGTATAATTAAAAACTGGATAAGAATCATAGGTACAAGAGTGGTGGTGGCTGCTTCTAAGGGAATATGGCAGGAATGGGTACACGAGGAGTTTTCAATTACTATTCACAAGGAGATTATTATCCAAGTCTCATCATATTCTTATTGAGATGAACAGAAACAGTCTAAGCATTCTTTCATTTATATGATTTTTCTTTCAAATTAAAACAAAGTGGAGTACTCAAGATGTTGAATGTTTCATGTGTGAGATGTAAACTTAAAGGACTGAGGGCAGGCTATGATGGAGGAACTTAAGGAGGGAAGATGAGAAGGAAAGTTCCAGAAGAAATGAGCCACTAAGTAGGAGATGCTTTACATGCAATGGTCTGCACAATTAAATAGAAAGCAAGAACATTGACTCCCCCACCTGATAGGAGATGGAAGGGCATAAATACCGATGTGAAAATGTTACAGGAAAAGCTGTGTCATCAGGGGTACATTTTGAAAGCTTAATCAGTCATATGACTGGGCAAAACAGTAGAGTAATATGTTGGGAGATAATAGATAGGAGGTACAACCTTTGGTTCTAGAATGAGGTAAACAGGGCTAGTCCTTAAAATATGTACCGGTAAAGTATGCCAACGGGATCTCAAAGAGTTTAGTTTATGACTGACAATATAGCTTGTGTTTAGATTGTGGGGAAAGTAAACAGTTCTTTCTCTTATGGTCAGCTTGATGGCAGCAACTGGTAGCAAACCAACCTCTAATTAGGTGGTTCTTTCTATGGGGAAGGATGAGTTTAGTTCAGTTGCAAAGCTGGTGAGCTTGGCCCTTTGACTTAGGTATTTATTATTTATTCCTCGTAGTCCCAATGGCCTGGGGATGCTAGTGGGTTTCTATTTCTGACACTGGGTATCTCTCAGAATTTCTAACCAATGTACAGTGAGCTGGAATGATTTCTGTCGTCATAGTTCTGATACAGGCTACCTGGATATTTCTAAGAGCCAATTGATTTGGTTACTTTTCTGTCCTCAATTATTTGAAAATGGAGGGAGAGATCATCAACAAAAGTATTTCCCTTGCCTCTCTACTTGGTTAAATCCCGTTCATCATTCAGTTTCTAGTTTTTACATGACTACATTGGAGAAACCCACCTTAGCCTCTCATCTCTGATTTAGATCCTCTCCCCTTATGGTCCCCTTCAGCTCCCTCTTTTTTTCTGTCAGAACACAGATTTCCCTACACGGTCATTGCTGGTTCCACTGAAATCTCAGTGTTTAGTCACATTCCTCCAGATACCTTAAAATATCTTTTGCCAGTAGCCATGACCTGCAGCACTCTCAGGAAACGGTATTATTATCAAACATTTTATTAAAGCTCATCTCTGCACAATGCTGTATTAGGACAACTTGAACACATACCACTTGAAAAATTTTCTTGTCAAGATTGGCAGCTAAAACTGACAAGGGTCAACCAGTCAACACTGGCTTGTTGGAAGAATAACTTCATCTTGAACTGCTGAGAAGAGGTGACAGGAGTATGTTTCCATACTCTTAATATGTTAAGAGAAGTTAAGTATGATTTTCTTCCCAGCTGAGGTAATACAACTAAAATACTGAACCTGTCAGGCTAAGCTAAGTAGGAGTAGGCTGGGTCAGTATTTAGTGATGTCTCTGAGGAACAACTTCTGTAGAAAAGCTATTTTAAGTAATAATTCAGCAATAGGACTATCTTTGAGTCAGTTCCAGACCAGCTTTCTGGCCAGAGGTTCAGAGAGAGCTTTACCAGTGGAAATGTTGTCTTACTGATGATTTCTTATATGTGTGATTATTATTATTCATCATGGGAGACTTGACTTTCTTAAGCAAGGTGAGTCAGCAACTGCAGTCATAGAAACAAGAGGAATTCAAATGGAAACCTGTCAAGAGAACACACTCTACAATTTAGTCAGTAAGGTCACAATTTATACTTCATTTTTTTTTTCTACTTTCCCAATGCCTTAGGTGTTTTGAAGAAAAGAGGACAGGATTTATGCCAGAATGGAAGAGGTATTATATAAAAAATCATAAACAAATGCTAACAGGGAAAAAAAATCCACTAAACTGCATATCTGATATCTCAAGGGAAAATGTAAAGTAGAAGTAAGTTTTGTTCTGAAATGTAAATGGAACAGTTTTTAAAAGAGCCAAACATTTAGTAATATACTGTTAATGATCTTATAGAAACTTACCTACTGTCTTAAGTAGTGATATATATTTGTGTGTGTGAGGGGCCAAATATTATATATAACTGTTAAAAACTTCCATCCTCCTTACTCAGGAAGGTTTTTGTATTTCTTTCCTTGACTCCTTGAGTTTTGTTGTTGGCCTACTTGACAGATGAAGATACAACATGATTAGATCTGGAGCAGTACTGATGAGTAAATGACATGTAACATTTTAAGGAGTGTAAGGCCATTCTGGCACAGATTCTAAGCCAAAAAAGACTCCACTGGTGGATATTAAGAGTGAGTCTCTGCAAGTTGAGTATGGTGGGCAGGAGTGGAGTGACAGTATACGTATGGACATGGAAGAGTAAGAGTATATGAATGGCCAGAAAGTTATGGGGAAAACAACAGAGAGGTTTGGGATTTGAGAGTAGCTTCTTCAATGAGTAAAGTTTGAGTAAACTTTGAGAGGTTGGTGCTCAATAGCTTCACTGTAGACTGAAGTTAATGGTAACTTTTTAATACATTTTGTTTGTCAGACTGGTTAAGTAAGCTTGTTTGTCTGTTGTTCTTAAACCAACAAGAATATTTTTATTTTATATATCACCCATTCTATATTATCAATTCTCATGCTCATTCAGAATTTAAGGCCACAGGTGCTCTGTTAGAGTACATCATATAATTGAGAACAGATTTCAAAGAGCCTGAAAACACAGATGATCAGGCTTGAATTTTTATAATTCTGATTATTTTTCCTGATATCAAAAATATAAAAGATTATAAAGTGATTATTGAAAAGTTCATTAATAGACTGGTTCAACAGCAAATGAAGATTTCCTGATTTTTCTTTGCTTTAAAAAAAAAAAGTTTTAATAGTCCCTAAATAAGGAAAAAGTGTTTCTTATTGGGTTTAAAATAATAGTTTAAAAGAAAAGAATTTTCCAATTATTAACTAATAAATCAATTTGATCATCTTTAAAATTTAAATTTTTTGAAAGATTTTATTTATTTATTTGCCAAAGAGAGAGAGAGAGAGGGAGGGATAGAGAGACAGCACCAGCAGGGGAAGCAGGAGAGGTAGAGGAAGAAGCAAGCTCTCTGCTAAGCAAGAAACCCAATATGGGACTCAATCCCAGGATCAGGGAATTATGACCTGAGCCGAAGGCAGATGCTTAACCGACTGGGCCATCCAGGCCTCCCTAAAACTTAAATTATTTTAAATGAAAACTTTCCCTGTGGTATTGAAACAGGTTTTCTAAGGCTTAAAAATTTAATATTAATAAGAAGCTTTTGAGAAGTAAATGGAATGACATTTTGTTCTGGAAGAAACTTGCAAAATTAATATTATAATAAAATTAGAGTAACTACTAAATTAGTGAAAAAAATTCTAAATACATGTTCATTCAGAACAAAACTTTCTGTTTCTTTTTGAAAGATGCTTAGTTCTGTGAATTTAAGCTCAGAATGTTTGGGCTTGCACTGTTGTTCTTAAAATTTACTAAAATTTATTTAAGCAAGGAAATAAATGATATTAAAATATAAAACTTTTTTTATAAGACAGTGGAAGACATTGATAAATATTTTATGGTAAGTTAAAGTGATAATGGGGCATTTTCTTAAGGGAAAATGTAATTTTGAGGAAAGCAATTTAATATTTTGGGTTTTTATTTACATTTCAGAGCTTTAAAATTCTGTGGATACATAAAATAGCTAATCGATCATCATAAAAGATTGGTAAGCAAAGGAAAACAAATTTTGACCTTTGCAAACATATATGTAGGTTTTGTCATTTTGCCAAGTCCCACAATTTGTTCTAATTTTAAGGATCATGTAACTGAAGTCTGAGCAAGCCACCACTGAATGATGTGTGTGTAGAGATGTGTATATAGAGTGTTAGAAATAGCAGAGAGTCTATGGCCATACCACTCTGAACGCACCCGATCTTGTCTGATCTCGGAAGCTAAGCATGGTCGGGCCTGGTTAGTACTTGGATGGGAGCAACAGCAGAGAAAGTAGTTTTCCCATAAGCCCTCTTTAATAGGTTAAGGTAAACTCATTCATTAGTGAAATTCACAATTAGCTCTAAAAGCAAATTTCCTTTTAGGGAAAGAATACAAGATACACAGTTTGTTCTTTGCCATTTGTACTTAACCTTCTCTTATTCCTGTGTATATAAGTAGTTATGAAAGCCATATAAAATTTTGATTCAATTCTTGATTCTTTTCTAAGCAACAGTAAAGTGTAGACTATTAAACACTTTTAATTACTTATTGGCTCCAAACTTCAAGCTGTAAGTTGAAGCTTGGTAGTACTGTATCATCCTTATATTTCATCATAAATTATTTAATTTTTAGATCAAAGACAGAAGTTAGAGATGCCATAATGAAAATAATATCATGTACTATATTTTCATAGAAGACAGGTAATTTTTAAAAATCACATTAACCTAGACTACATTAAATTTTAATAGAAGTCTGATGGACTCCATGAGGTCAGATTTTTAAGAATTATAATATTTCTTTTTTTTTTTTTTTTAAGATTTTATTTATTTATTTGACAGAGAGAGATCACAAGTAGGCAGAGAGGCAGGCAGAGAGAGAGAGAGGAGGAAGCAGGCTCTCTGCTCAGCAGAGAGCCCGATTTGGGACTCGATCCCAGGACCCTGAGATCATGACCTGAGCTGATGGCAGCGGCTTAACCCACTGAGCCACTCAGGCGCCCAAGAATTATAATATTTCTAAATTTCTAACTTCAGTTCCAATATTCTCTTCTATTGCAATCTCAAATCAAATTCTAACTTTAAACCAAACTCTAATCTTATGGTTTTATGAAATAAAGTTGCAGAGAGGTCCCTTGATCATCAGTTCAAACTAGGTTGTTTTGGAGCATGACTTGGGAACTTGGGGTGAAGTAGGAGCTCCTAGGACAGGGTTTGGTCTTAAATTGTAGGTTATGCAGAGAATTCAGCCTCCCTTTCCCTTTCTAGAATATTCTTTCACCCTGTCAAAACTCTGCCTCATTTCCCCACTGCCATTGCTTTCAATGGGAAGGTTTGGTCTCATATAACTTTGAATGTAGATTGTATGGTTTTTGATCCCCAAATGAGAGGAAATAGCTCTTGTTACAGTGACTACTTCCTGCCTCTTTTTGTGGGAAATGATCATTAAAGAAAGAGTGCTTTGTTCTTCCTACTGCCTTCATACCATTTCCTTCTTTCTACATGCACTCGCTATTTGAGGAATCTATTCTTCCCTTAATTCTCCCATGATGCCAGAGGCAATAGAAGATTATTGCAAGAGTTAATCACTGACCTGTCTTTTGTAATATAGTTCTCAGATAAAGTTTTTTTCCAGAAAAGATGAACTAAACTCATTTTCTACTGAGAAAAAGATTTTCACTTATTTCTTAGAGCTGACAGGAATACAAACAATGTCTACCCTCCAATGAGCTGTAATCTCATACACATGATTGGTAATTTTGGTACCCATTAAACAATATAGGAGGCATATGCATACATCCAGTATACTCCAGAACTGTGGAGGAATAGTTACTGCTGAAAATAGAAATTGTGTACTACTAGCATAATGCCAATTAAGTGTCTACATTGCATATGAAGGAACCCTGTTCAGGAAAAACTGCTGCTGAATATGGTTGTGGGGGCATAGTTAGGAATAGCTAGGAAAAAGTCAGAATTGAAGCAAAAAGAAAGAAGGTGGGAGTGTTGTAGTATGTCTGGAAAGAGGATCTGCTGAGACAGCTGGAGCTAAGGCAAGGCACACTGTAGGCCTTCAAATACGTGACGATGCTCTCTTTCTAGAAATCCTTGATTGATCTTTAAGTGCTGCCCTTGCAAAGAGATCCTTTTCCTATAAAAGCTTTTGCTGGGGTCAGTCCACTTTATTAAAAACCTTTTCGTTTAAATATATTCATTCAAATGCATTCATTTAAGTACATATGAGGAAGATAAATTTACCCTGGTCAAATAGATGTGCAGCCATTAGGAAGATTATCACTGAAAAATGGTTCATACCAAACCGTTGCTTATTTGCATAGAATTTATCTATATATACATAACTGAATTAATTTCAGGGGTTATTACGTCAAGTATTTCTAACTAAATGGGCAATATATATTAAACAACATAATATTTAAATTATATTTAGACAATAACAAAAGAATATTATTTCTTTTTCAAAGTGCTTAAGGTAATGTTAAGAGTGTAGCATAAGAAATAGCCATGGATAAAGCCAGGTGTATGGAGAACGTGGAAGCCAGAGGTTGCTTATATGATCCTCTTTGCAAAGGGGACAACATGGAAAAGTTAGAGATATTGTTTAAAAAAAAATGTTTTTGTTTTTTTTTAATGCAAATACTTGGGCATCAAAGAAATAGAAGGCCTTGCTATGAGGAGGACTCATTGGTCCCAGCAGGATCCAACTGTAAAATGTTGTCTATTGGATCCTGCATCTAGGAATAGATGAGCCAGAATAAAGAAATAAGTCTGGGTGGCAGAACTAGAAATAGGAGGTAACTTCGTATCCTTGGATAAGACAAACGGAAATTAAAGGGAAAAGGACAGAAGAAATAACAAGGCTAGAAGATGAGTGTTAGTAGCCACTGTCTGTATTTGTATCGAGCAAACTACGAATTCTGCAGAATACTTGTCTCTGAAGCCCTGTGTTCCTCCTCATTCATCACTAACCCTGTAAATACAGCCGTAGGAACCTGTCTTGGTGATGAATAGCAGTTGTATCGATTCTCACAGATGCCTTTTCTGGACAGACCGCATCAACATATTTGGCCATGGCCAGATCTAATATTATGAAGCCAAATCAACCAATAGAATAACAAATATTTTAGTCAAATTGTCCTTTTAACATTGGCCACATCAGTGATTCCATAGCTCTTTAAATCTGTGACATGTATGGGAATTTCTGGGAGTTTGTCCTGAATTATCACAAGAGTAAGGAAGTAGCATGCAATTATGAAAAGATTTTTTCTTTTTTGAGAGAGAGAGAGAGGACAGCACACCTGCATGAGATGGGAGACGGGAGGAGGGTAGGGGCAGAAGCAAAGAATGAGAGAAAATTTTAGGCAGACTCCATGCCCAGTGTGGAGCCTGCCTCGCAGCTCATTCTCACAACCTTGAGATCATGACCTGAATGGAAATCAAGAGAGGGACAGTTAACAGACTGAGCCAGCCAGATGCCCCTATGAAAAGATCTTTTAGGGGGCACCTAGGTGGCTCAGTAGGTTAAAGCCTCTGCTTTCAGCTCAGGTCGTGATCTCCAGGTCCTGGGATCAAGCCCTGTGTTGGGCTCTCTGCTCAGCGGGGAGCCTGCTTCCCCCCTCTCTCTGCCTGCCTCTCTGACTACCTATGTTCTCTATCAAATAAATAATAAAATTAAAAAAATAAAAAGAGAAAAGATCTTTTAAATATATACATACACACACCCTAGCATCATCCCTGTATTGCTTTTTATTATATTTATTATTTTTAAGCCTTTTCTCTATTTTCCCAGTCAGAATTGACAAGTGGGGTGTAAAATTTTCGGGGCATTATGATTATGTTCTGTCAAGGACATCTTTGAAGGGAACCAGGCTTGTGCTCTTAGGAAAGTTTGAGCCCAAAACTGATAGAGCCCAGTTTGAAGATAATCAAAGATTAACTAGTCTAGTTCTTAGATTATTGACACCCATCCTCCCCTCAACACACACAAATTCATCATCCTTGCAATTATTGCCTACAACCTGCAGACCCTTATGGCACTATGAAGAATACATTCATTCCCTAACAAGCAACAGGGCTTCAAATAACTCCTGATTTTATTTCATTAGACCTATATAAATTTCAGCCATATCCCCAAAGATCTCAAGCAATGATGACATACTCTGAATGGTTTTATTTTCTCCCTCTCTCCTTATAGATATACGTGCAATTTTGTTATTTCAGTATTTTAAAATATTTATGTCATGAAATTATTAAACCAGTCCAGGGGTATGGGACAGCAGAATGCTACTTGCTCTGAGCAGTACCCAGTTTTTTTATTATTATTTTTAATGATTAAAAGACCATCACATATTAAAATAAGTATATTTGCTTAAATGGAGAATATAAAAAATATTTGTGAAAAATTTGCATTTAATGTTATTCAAAGTAAAAAATAGGGCTGTGAAATTAAAAAAAAAATAGGATGAAAATATTCACAGCAAATGAAGTGTAATAAAGAGCAACCTAAAATTAGTACAAGTAAGTTTTTTAAAATTTTTTGAAGATCTTATTTATTTATTTGAGATAGAAAGGGAGAGCACAAGCAGAGAGGAGAGGAAGTTTCTTGCAACCAGGACTCAATCCCAGGACCCTGAGGTCATGACCTGAGCCGAAGGCAAATGTTTAATAGACTAAGCCACCCAGGTGCCGCAAGTACAAATCAGTGTTAAAACTGAAAAACATCTGAGATGACTCAATTACTTCAGAAGTTTGTAGAGTCGAACAAAATTATATATATCCGTAGTTGCCTGGTCAATTTTTATAATTTACTGTCTATTAGTAATTTAATTAATTTTATTATAAAAACTCAATCAGAAATTTAAAAGGTAATAATGGAGAAGAGATGAGAGCAGAAAAAGGAGGGGTTGGGGGAGGGGAGGGAGAAAGGCAGAAAGAGAGAGAGGAAGGAGGGGAGAGAAAGATTGTGGGTCAAGAATGCCAAACAACCTTGGTTTAAACTCAGCCAAATCTGTTTTAACAGCAAGTAGAAAAAGATAATAAAAATAATAAATAAAAGTCTAATGATTGTTTGATTTTTTACTTCCCAAGTTTTTGTTCTTGGGTTTTGCAGGCACGCCCAGAGGAAGATCAAAGAAAGAAGAACCAGCTATTCCTAAAATAAAATTTTGGGAAAATATCAGACTATGAACTCCTAGGGAATTGTTCTATTATTTTATCTTCATTGATTTGTTCTTCATACTCTTTTTTTTTTCTTTACACAGATCTGCATTTCTGACCTACCTCATAACATTTCTTGTGGGACAGGTGTACTAGCAACAGATTATCTCAATTTTATTTTGTCTGAAAAAGCCTTTATTTCTCCTTCACTTTTGAAGGATGATTTCATAGAATTCAGAACTCTAGGTTGGTGGTTTTTTTCTCTCAATATTTTAAATATTCCACTTTGCTTTCTCCTTGCTTGCATTGTTTCTGAGAAGTTGGATGTAATCTTTGTTCCTGCATAGATGAGGTGTTCCCCCTCTGGCTTCTTTCCTGGCTTTTTTCTTTATCTTTGATTTTCTGTGGTTTGAAAACAATATGCCAACATGGGGCCTTGAGGGCATTTATAACTGCTTGGTGTTCTCTGAGCTTCCTAGATCTGTAGTTTGATGTCTGACATTAATTTAGGGGAAATTTGCAGTCATTGTTTTAAATATTTCCTCTGTTCCCTTCTTTCTTCTCCTTCTGGTATTCCCCTTATGCATATGTTATGCTTTTTATAGTAGTTGTCCCAGAGTCCTTGAATATTCTGTTCTCGGGTTTTTTTTTTTTTTTTTTTTCAGTCTTTGATTTCTGTTTGCTTTTTGGGTTTGGAGGTTTCTTTCTTTCTTTCTTTCTTTTTTTAATTTCTTTTCAGTGTAACAGAATTCATTGTTTATGCACCACACCCAGTGCTCCATGCAATATGTGCCCTCCTACCCACCATCTGACTCCCCCAACCTCCCCCCCGCTGAAAAACAATCTGAGGGTTTGGAGGTTTCTGTTGAGATATTCTAAGGCTCAGAGAGTCTCTCCTTAGCTGTGTTTTGTCTATTTATATGTAGCCCATGAAAGCCATTCCTCATTTCTGTTACAGTATTTTTGATCTCTAGTTTTTCTCCCCCTCCCCTGCCCTTAGGATTTCCATCTCTCTACTTACAAGGTCCATTTGTTTTTATATGCATCTGCTTTATCCATTAGAGCCCTTAGAATATGTATCACAGTTGTTTTAAACTCCCAGTCGGGTAATTGCAACATTCCTGTCCTGTCTCATTCTGATGCTTGCACTGTCTCTTTAAATGGTTGTGTGGTTTTGTTTTGTTGTTGTTTTATATTTTGTTTTGTTTTGTTTTGCCATTGGGAATGCTTTGTAATGTTTTCTGGTTAGCCAGAAATGATGTACTGGCTAAAAGGAACTGCTGTAAATAGGCCTTTAATTAGTATGGTAATAAGGTACAGTGTAGGGCAATTCTCTATAGTCCCATGGTTAGGTGTCAGTTCTTAGTGTGTTTATGCCTCTGATCTGTGAACTTCACAAGGATCTCAGTATTTTTTCCTTCCCACTTAGGTGGGAGAGGATGACTGTAGTGGGCAGGAGTTGGATATTTCCCTTCTCCTACATGGAAAGCTAGAGGGGGTTGTAGTAGGCTGTTTATTTTTCCCCAGAGCAATTAGGGTCTGATAATAATCAGCTGATTAGGCTTGGTTAACTAGTTTCCCCTGAGGCCAGTCCGTATTAAGAATAACAGAGGGCTGGGATGCCTGGGTGGCTCAGTTGGTTAAGCAGCTGCCTTCGGCTTAGGTCATGATCCCAGCGTCCTGGGATCCAGTCCCACATCGGGCTCCCTGCTCGGCGGGGAGCCTGCTTCTCCCTCTGCCTCTGCCTCTGCCTGCCGTTCTGTCTGCCTGTGCTTGCTCTCTCCTTCTCTCTCTCTCTGATAAATAAATAAAATCTTAAAAAAAAAAAAAAACAGAGGGCTTTCATCTCTTCCAAAATGGTTCCTTTTTCCCTCTCCCTGCCAGGATCCCAAGAGTGTCCCTGATATTTACTGTGAGAACCTAGTCAAGCTTCTGGAGATAAGTCTCACAAAATTGTGTGTTTCCCTATGATTGGGTCCTCCTGTAATTTTAAAGTCTCAGATTTGTCTACCTTGAATCTCCAGCAGCTTCTGAATTGCAGTTCAGACTTTTCTATCCAGCACTGGGTCCTGGGGATCCACTCCTGGGTCTCTGCTCTGGTAAGCCATGACTGTCTGTTTCACATACTCCACTCTTCTGTCCTGGGTGCGATGGTTTGCCCTGTATCTTCACCTCTCATGGATCCTGGATGAGTTTTTGATTTTTCAGTCTGTTGAGCTTTTCACAAGTTAAGACAGAGTAGGGACTTCAAGTTCCTTAAATATAGAGCCAAAACTGAACATTGATCTCTCACTTTACACTTTTTCTTCGCTCATTTCAGTGTTGAAATTAACATTTTATTAAATGGTTATGTGTTAGTGCTTTCTACTATATAGCCATGGCCAAAAGTTAAGTGGACTAAAGTTATTCTTCATAATTGGTCTGCTGCTTCTCTTTTTTCCCCCTTAAATGGGATCTCCTCTCTCTGCTTTAGGGTATGGCTGCTCAGATGTTTCCACAGCAATCCTACACCTCTCTTAGAGCATGAATCTCACCCAGTAATATTATCTGCCTCTGTCTGTCAGTCTCACTAGGCTGTGAGCTCATGGAGAAGAGTACCTCCTTATTTATGATTATATCTTCAATGTCTTTAAACATTACCAAATGAAGGTGAAGTTTCTCCCAGCTCCTTTTCGCTGAGGTTAGCACTCTTCTGGTATGAAGGTTACAGTGCACAACAGCTGAGTATCAGTGGATTTTTCACAAATTAACTTGCCCTACCCCAACTTGTGCTAACTAGACAATTCATTAAGTATTTATTGCATCTACTTGGGTCAAGCACTGTTCCAAGAACTGGAAATAGATTTGTGAACAAAATTCAGCATGGTTCTCATGGCACTTGAATTCTACTAGAATATATAAAGGATATATAAATATATAAAGGATATATAAAGATATAATAATACAAGTACAAGAATAAACATAAGGCAGGATAGGAACATAGTGATGAAGGTGATATTTAGTTGGATAATCAAATAACTTTGAATGATTATTTTTAGAATACTTTTAAAAAATAGATTTATCTTTCCATTTAATGTCTCCCCTTTCCTCCATTATAAGATGATCAGTCTCATGATTTTGGTCCTTTCTTAGGGCTTTCTTTTGACTCTCCTCTGGTTATTTAGCCTTAAGCTGTAGGACAAGCCCATCGCATCTAGTTTGAGCTGTCTTTAGGACACCATACTTTTAAATGGAGAAAGCTGGAACTCTAATGATAGGGTGCATAGTGGCAATTTGTGAATTGACCTAGTACCTAACTTTTTTTTTTTTTTTTTTTTTTTAATGCCCCTTTCCCCTTCAGGAATATGCTGTCCTTTCAGTTTAAGTACGACTTCTCTTAAGAATGACTTTATTACATCTGACTTCCTCAGGTCAGTCACAGGGCAATTACACAGGTTGAGCTGATCATGGAAATCCATCTTTCTGGCTACAGTAATTGGTATGGGAGAAGGCACTTAGCCCAAATTGGGTCAGAATCCTTATTACAGGATTTTAAAACTAGAACCAGTTAGTAAGATTTTTTATTTCCCTCTGAGTTTAAAACTATAGGGATATCACTTAGGATTTAGTAAGAGAAACAAAATTTATTTTATATATTCCTGATGTTAAGGGTTTTAATACAGAGAATTAGGAGCTTACACTTGTTGGAGGAGCTGAAGATTTAAACATCAGAGAACCTCCACTGACTTTCTCTGCTGTGGCTCTGCAGCTCACCCAGAAGCCACTGTAAATATGGAGATTCTGAGAATTTCCCTCCGATTTCTATAGATGGCTGCAGTGCAGCGGCAAACCAGCGTGACAAGGTCTTACTCTGTTCATGGGCATCTTCTCTTCCACCTTCCAAATTTTGTGTGTCTCCTATTGACAAATTACATCTCCTATTTTTGCAGCAAAGAGGATTCTTAAAAATGTATTTTTTTTTTCTGTGATTGCAGAGTCCTTCTAAAAAGGTGGTGGTAATGTACAGTTGATAACAGGATCCAGCACAACTGTGATTCTTTAACCTTTTCTTAAAATTTTTTTTATTTTTTTTAAAAGATTTTATTTATTTAACAGACAGAAATCAGAGGTAGGCAGAGAGAGAGGAGGAAGCAGGCTCCCTGCAGAGCAGAGAGCCCGATGTGGGGCTTGATCCCAGGACCCTGGGATCACAACCTGAGCCGAAGGCAGAGGCTTTAACCCACTGAGCCACCCAGGCGCCCCTCTTTAACCTTTATAAAACAATTTTTTTTGAAGTTTTTATTTTATTTTATTTTTTTTAAGATTTTATTTATTTATTTGACAGAGAGAGATCACAAGTAGGCAGAGGCAGGCAGAGAGAGAGAGAGGAGGAAGCAGACTCCTGCTGAGCAGAGAGCCCAATGCGGGACTAGATCCCAGGACCCTGAGATCATGACCTGAGCCGAAGGCAGCGGCTTAACCCACTGAGCCACCCAGGCACCCTGAAGTTTTTATTTTAACCACTGAATGTGCATCACAAGTGATGAGGATCACACATTTCCCCCTTTCCCCCCATCCACCTTACCTCTGGTAACCATTAGTTTTTCTGTATAGTTAAGAGTCTTGTTCTTGGTTTGTCTCATTATTATCTTCCCCGCTTCCCCCCCCCACCCCCGCTTTGCTCATTTGTTTGTTTCTGAAATTCCATATATGGGTGAAATCATATGGTATTTATCTTTCTCTGACTTACTTCACTTAGCATTATGCCCTGTAGCCCCAATCATGTAATTGCAATTGACAAGATTTCATTTTGTTTTCATGACTGAATAATATACCACTGTATACAACATCTTCTTTATCGAGCCATCAGTCAATGGCATTGGAATTCCTTAATATCTTGGGTATTATAAATAATGTTGCAATAAACATAGGGGTGCATGAATCCTTTTGAATTCATGTTTTTGTGTTTGGGGTGAATACTTAGTAATGCAATTGCTGGATCATAGGATAGTTCTATTTTTTTTTAAATTTTTTATTTTTTATAAACATGTATTTTTATCCCCAGGGGTACAGGTCTATGAATCACCAGGTTTACACACTTCACAGCACTCACCAAAGCACATACCCTCCCCAATGTCCATAATCCCACCCCCTTCTCCCAAACCCCATCCCCCCAGCAACCCTCAGTTTGTTTTGTGAGATTAAGAGTCACTTACGGTTTGTCTTCCTCCAAATCCCATCTTGTTTCATTTATTCTTCTCCTACCCACTTAAGCCCCCATGTTGCATCACCACTTCCTCATATCAGGGAGATCATATGATAGTTGTCTTTCTCTGCTTGACTTATTTCGCTAAGCATGATACGCTCTAGTTCCATCCATGTTGTCGCAAATGGCAAGATTTCATTTCTTTGGATGACTGCATAGTATTCCATTGTGTATATATACCACATCTTCTGGATCCATTCATCTGTTGATGGACATCTAGGTTCTTTCCATAGTTTGGCTATTGTGGACATTGCTGCTATAAACATTCGGGTGCACGTGCCCCTTTGGATCACTACGTTTGTATCTTTAGGGTAAATACCCAATAGTGCAATTGCTGGGTCATAAGGCAGTTCTATTTTCCACATTTGAGGAACCTCCATGCTGTTTTCCAGAGTGGCTGCACCAGCTTGCATTCCCACCAACAGTGTAGGAGGGTTCCCCTTTCTCCGCATCCTCGCCAGCATCTGTCATTTCCTGACTTGTTGATTTTAGCCATTCTGACTGGTGTGAGGTGATATCTCATTGTGGTTTTGATTTGTATTTCCCTGATGCCGAGTGATATGGAGCACTTTTTCATGTGTCTGTTGGCCATCTGGATGTCTTCTTTGCAGAAATGTCTGTTCATGTCCTCTGCCCATTTCTTGATTGGATTATTTGTTCTTTGGGTGTTGAGTTTGCTAAGCTCTTTATAGATTCTGGATACTAGTCCTTTATCTGATATGTCGTTGCAAATATCTTCTCCCATTCTGTCAGTTGTCTTTTGATTTTGTTAACTGTTTCCTTTGCTGTGCAAAAGCTTTTGATCTTGATGAAATCCCAATAGTTCATTTTTGCCCTTGCTTCCCTTGCCTTTGGCATTGTTCCTGGGAAGATGTTGCTGTGGCAGAGGTTGAAGAGGTTGCTGCCTGTGTTCTCCTCAAGGATTTTGATGGATTCCTTTCGCACATTGAGGTCCTTCATCCATTTTGAGTCTATTTTTGTGTGTGGTCTAAGGAAATGGTCCAATTTCATTTTTCTGCATGTGGCGGTCCAATTTTCCCAGCACCATTTATTGAAGAGGCTGTCTTTTTTCCATTGGACATTCTTTCCTGCTTTGTCGAAGATTAGTTGACCATAGATTTGAGGGTCTATTTCTGGGCTCTCTATTCTGTTCCATTGATCTATGTGTCTGTTTTTGTGCCAGTACCATGCTGTCTTGATGATGACAGCTTTGTAATAGAGCTTGAAGTCCGGAATTGTGATGCCACCAACATTGGCTTTCTTTTTCAATATCCCTTTGGCTATTCGAGGTCTTTTCTGGTTCCATATAAATTTTAGAATTATTTGTTCCATTTCTTTGAAAAAGATGGATGGTACTTTGATAGGAATTGCATTAAATGTGTAGATTGCTTTAGGTAGCATAGACATTTTCACAATATTTATTCTTCCAATCCAGGATCATGGAACATTTTTCCATTTCTTTGTGTCTTCCTCAATTTCTTTCATGAGTACTTTATAGTTTTCTGAGTATAGATTCTATGCCTCTTTGGTTAGGTTTATTCCTAGGTATCTTATGGTTTTGGGTGCAATTGTAAACTGGATTGACTCCTTAATTTCTCTTTCTTCTGTCTTGTTGTTGGTGTAGAGAAATGCAACTGATTTCTGTGCATTGATTTTATATCCTGACACTTTACTGAATTCCTGTATAAGTTCTAGCAGTTTTGGAGTGGAGTCTTTTGGGTTTTCCACATATAGTATCATATCATCTGCAAAGAGTGATAATTTGACTTCTTCTTTGCCGATTTGGATGCCTTTAATTTCCTTTTGTTGTCTGATTGCTGAGGCTAGGACCTCTAGTACTATGTTGAATAGCAATGGTGATAATGGACATCCCTGCCGTGTTCCTGACCTTAGCGGAAAAGCTTTCAGTTTTTCTCCATTGAGAATGATATTTGCGGTGGGTTTTTCATAGATGGCTTTGATGATATTGAGGTATGTGCCCTCTATCCCTACACTTTGAAGAGTTTTGATCAGGAAGGGATGTTGTACTTTGTCAAATGCTTTTTCAGCATCTATTGAGAGTATCATATGGTTCTTGTTCTTTCTTTTATTGATGTGTTGTATCACATTGACTGATTTGCGGATGTTGAACCAACCTTGCAGCCCTGGAATAAATCCCACTTGGTCATGGTGAATAATCTTTTTAATGTACAGTTGAATCCTATTGGCTAGTATTTTGTTGAGTATTTTCACATCTGTGTTCATCAAGGATAATGGTCTATAGCTCTCTTTTTTGGTGGGATCCTTGTCTGGTTTTGGGATCAAGGTGATGCTGGCCTCATAAAATGAGTTTGGAAGTTTTCCTTCCATTTCTATTTTTTGGAACAGTTTCAGGAGAATAGGAATTAGTTCTTCTTTAAATGTTTGGTAGAATTCCCCCGGGAAGCCGTCTGGCCCTGGGCTTTTGTTTGTTTGGAGATTTTTAATGACTGTTTCAATCTCCTTACTGGTTATGGGTCTGTTCAGGCTTTCTATTTCTTCCTGGTTCAGTTGTGGTAGTTTATATGTTTCTAGGAATGCATCCATTTCTTCCAGATTGTCAAATTTATTGCCGTAGAGTTGCTCATAGTATGTTCTTATAATAGTTTGTATTTCTTTGGTGTTAGTTGTGATCTCTCCTCTTTCATTCATGATTTTATTTATTTGGGTCCTTTCTCTTTTCTTTTTGATAAGTCGGGCCAGGGGTTTATCAATTTTATTAATTCTTTCAAAGAACCAGCTCCTAGTTTCGTTGATTTGTTCTATTGTTTTTTTGGTTTCTATTTCATTGATTTCTGCTCTGATCTTTATGATTTCTCTTCTCCTGCTGGGCTTAGGGTTTCTTTCTTGTTCTTTCTCCAGCTCCTTTAGGTGTAGGGTTAGGTTGTGTACCTGAGACCTTTCTTGTTTCTTGAGAAAGGCTTGTACCGCTATATATTTTCCTCTCAGGACTGCCTTTGTTGTGTCCCACAGATTTTGAACCGTTGTATTTTCATTATCATTTGTTTCCATGATTTTTTTCAATTCTTCTTTAATTTCCCGGTTGACCCATTCATTCTTTAGAAGGATACTGTTTAGTCTCCATGTATTTGGGTTCTTTCCAAACTTCCTTTTGTGGTTGAGTTCTAGCTTTAGAGCATTGTGGTCTGAAAATATGCAGGGAATGATCCCAATCTTTTGATACCGGTTGAGTCCTGATTTAGGACCGAGGATGTGATCTATTCTGGAGAATGTTCCATGTGCACTAGAGAAGAATGTGTATTCTGTTGCTTTGGGATGAAATGTTCTGAATATATCTGTGATGTCCATCTGGTCCAAGGTGTCGTTTAAGGCCTTTATTTCCTTGCTGATCTTTTGCTTGGATGATCTGTCCATTTCAGTGAGGGGAGTGTTAAATTCCCCTACTATTATTGTATTATTGTTGATGTGTTTCTTTGATTTTGTTATTAATTGGTTTATATAGTTGGCTGCTCCCACGTTGGGGGCATAGATATTTAAAATTGTTAAATCTTCTTGTTGGACAGACCCTTTGAGTATGATATAGTGTCCTTCCTCATCTCTTATTATAGTCTTTGGCTTAAAATCTATTTGATCTGATATAAGGATGGCCACTCCTGTTTTCTTCTGATGTCCATTAGCATGGTAAATTCTTTTCTACCCCCTCACTTTAAGTCTGGAGGTGTCTTCGGGCTTAAAATGAGTTTCTTGGAGGCAACATATAGATGGGTTTTGCTTTTTATCCATTCTGATACCCTGTGTCTTTTGACAGGGGCATTTAGCCCATTAACATTCAGGGTAACTATTGAGAGATATGCATTTAGTGCCATTGTATTGCCTGTAAGGTGACTCTTACTGTATATGGTCTCTGTTCCTTTCTGATCTACCACTTGTAGGCTCTCTCTTTCCTTAGAGGACCCCTTTCAAGATTTCCTGTAGAGCTGGTTTGGTGTTTGCAAATTCTTTCAGTTTTTGTTTGTCCTGGAAGCTTTTACTCTCTCCTTCTATTTTCAATGATAGCTTGGCTGGATATAGTATTCTTGGCTGCATGTTTTTCTCGTTTAGTGCTCTGAAAATATCATGCCAGCTCTTTCTGGCCTGCCAGGTCTCTGTGGATAAGTGAGCTGCCAATCTAATATTTTTACCATTGTATGTTACAGACTTCTTTTCCTGGGCTGCTTTCAGGATTTTCTCTTTGTCACTGAGACTTGTAAATTTTACTATTAGGTGACGGGGTGTGGGCCTATTCTTATTGATTTTGAGGGGCGTTCTCTGAACCTCCTGAATTTTGATGCTCGTTCCCTTTGCCATATTGGGGAAATTCTCCCCAATAATTCTCTCCAGTATACCTTCTGCTCCCCTCTCTCTTTCTTCTTCTTTTGGAATCCCAATTATTCTAATGCTGTTTCGTCTTATGGTGTCACTTATCTCTCGAATTCTCCCCTCGTGGTCCTGTAGCTGTTTGTCCCTCTTTTGCTCAGCTTCTTTATTCTCTGTCATTTGGTCTTCTATATCCCTAATTCTTTCTTCTGCCTCATTTATCCTAGCAGTGAGAGCCTCCATTTTTGATTGCACCTCATTAATAGCTTTGTTGATTTCAACTTGGTTAGATTTTAGTTCTTTTATTTCTCCAGAAAGGGCTTTTATATCTCTCGAGAGGGTTTCTCTAATATCTTCCATGCCTTTTTTGATCCCGGCTGGAACCTTGAGAATTGTCATTCTGAACTCTAGATCTGACATATTACCAATGTCTGTATTGATTAGGTCCCTAGCCTTCGGTACTGCCTCTTGTTCTTTTTTTTTGTGTTGAATTTTTCCATCTTGTCATTTTGTCCAGATAAGAGTACATAAGGGGCAAGTAAAATACTAAAAGGGTGGCAATAGGAAAATATGCTTTAACCAAATTAGAAGAGATCCCAAATCGTGAAGGGGGAAAAAGGGGATAAAAAGAGGTTCAAAAAGGAAGAAAGAAAAAAAAAAGAAAAAAGCAAAAAAAAAAAAGAAAAGAATTTAAAAATAAGAAAACACCTAAGAAAAATATAAAAAAGAAAAAATATATATATTAGATAAACTAGTAAAAAATCGTTAAAAAAGAAAAAGGTAACAGTTAAAAAAAATTTTTTTTCCCCAAAGGTGAGAATAAAAAAAACAAGAAATGAAAAAGAAAAAAATTAAATTAACTGCAAAACTAAAAAAAATCACAGGGAAAAAGCCTTGAGTTCCGTGCTTGGCTTTCTCCTCCTTTGGAATTCTGCTGCTCTCCTTGGTATTGAAACATCACCCCTTGGTATTGAAACCGCACTCCTTGGTAGGTGAACTTGGTCTCCGCTGAATTTCTTGTTGATCTTCTGGGGGAGGGGCCTGTTGTAGTGATTCTCAAGTGTCTTTGCCCCAGGCGGTATTACACCACCCTTACTGGGGCCCGGGTGAGTAATCCGCTCAGGTTTGCTTTCAGGAGCTTTTGTTCCCTGAGCGCTTTCTGTAGAGTTCTGGAGGACGGGAATACAAATGGCTGCCTCCTGGTCTCCGGCCCGGAGGAGCCGAGAGCTCAGGGCCCCACTCTCCAGTGCGCCCTCAGAGAACAGCACCCAGTTACTCCCGTCTGCCTGACCTCCGGCCGCGCTCCGAGCTCACTGAGCCTGCGACCGGTTCAAGGTAACACCAAGCTGCGAGCTCACTGTCGGCTCTGTCTCTGTAGCCGGCTTTCCTGTTCCAGTACCCGCAAGCTCTGCGACACTCAGACACCCCCAATCCTTCTGTGACCCTGCGGGACCTGAGGCCACGCTGACCCCGTGTGGGCTTTGCCCTGGGTAGCCTCTGGAGCGATGTCCCTCAGCGGAACAGACTTTTAAAAGTCCTGATTTTGTGCGCGGTTGCTCCGCGGCTTGCCGGGAGCCGGCCCCTCCCCCCAGGGTCTATCTTCCCGTCGCTTTGGATTCACTTCTCCGCCGGTCCTACCTTTCAGAAAGTGGTTGTTTTTCTGTTTCCAGAATTGCTGTTCTTCTTCTCTTCAGTCTGCCGATGGATTTTCAGGTGTTTGCAATCTTTAGATAAGCTATCTAGCTGATCTCCGGCTAGCTGAAGTAGTCTCAGCCTGCTATTTCTCCGCCATCTTGACTCCTCCCCCAGGGTAGTTCTATTTTAACTTTTTGAGGAACCTCTATATTTTACACTGACTCACCAGTTTGCATTCCCACAAAGACTGCAAGAGGGTTTCCCTTTCTCCACATCCTTGTCAATGTTTGTTGTTTCTTGAGTTGTTGATTTTATAACAGTTGTGAGGTGATAGCTCATTGTAGTTTTGATTTGCATTTCCCTGATGATAAGTGATGATGAACAATTTTTCATGTATCTGTTGGTTATCTCTGTCTTTGGAAAAATTGTTCAAGTCCTCTGCCCATTTTTAAATTGGATTATTTAAAAAAAATTTCTTTTGGTATTGGGTTGTATAACTTCTTTATATCTTTTGGATACTGACCTTTTATTGGATATGTCATTTGTAAATATCTTCTCCCATTCAATAAGTTGCCTTTTAGCTTTGTTGGCTGTTTCCTTTGCTATACAGATGTAGTTTTTATTATGATGTAGTCCCAGCAGTTTATTTTTGTTTCCCTTGCCTCAGGAGATTTATCTAGAAACAGTTGCTATAGTTGAGGTCAGAAAAATTATTGCCTCTGCTCTTTTCTAAGATATTTATGGTTTCAGGTTTCACAGTTAGGTCTTTAATCCATTTTGAATTTATTTTTGTATAGGGTATAAGAAAGTAGTCCAGTTTCATTCTTTTGCATGTAGCTGTCCAGGTTTCCCAACACCATTTATTGAAGAGTCTATTATTTTCCCATTGCAAGTTCTTGCCTCCTTTGTAGAAGATTAATTGACAATTATGGGCTCTTTCTGGATTTTCTGTTCTGTTCCATTGATCTATGGGTGTATTTTTGTGCTGCTGCCATACTGTTTTTATTTACTACGGCTTTGTAATATGACTTGAAGTCAGGAATTGTGATGTCCTCAGCTTTGTTTTTCTTTTTCAAAATTGCTTTGGCCATTTGAGGTCTTTTGTGGTTCCATGCAAACTTTGATTATTTGTTCAAATTCTGTCAAAAATGCTGTTGATCTTTTGGTAGCGTTTGCATTAAATGTGTAGATGGCTTTGGGTCATATAGACATTTTAATGATATTTGTTCTTTCTGTCCATGAACATGGACAGTTTTCCTTTTTTTTTTTTTTTTGCATTGTCTTCAACATCTTTCATATGTTTTGTAGATTTCAGAGCACAGATTTTTCACTTCTTTGGTTAGGTTTGTTCCTAGGTATCTTATTCTTTTGGTGTATTTATACATGGAATTGTTTTCTTAATTTCTCTTTCTGCTGTTTCCTTATTAGGGCATACAAATACAACAGATTTCTGTACATTGATTTTTATCTCCTGTGACTTTACTGAATTCATTTATTAATTCTAGTAGTTTTTTTGTGGCATATTTAGGGTTTCTATATATAGTATCATGTCATCTGCAAAGAGTAAAAAGTTTTACTTCTTCCTTATCAGCTTGGATGCCTTTTGTTTTTGTTGTCTGATTGTTATGGCTAGGACTTTCCATACTATGTTGACTAAAAGTAGTGAGAGTGGACATCTTTGTCTTGTTCCTGACCTTAGGGGAAAAGCTGTCAATTTTTCCCCATTGAGTATGGTGTTATCTGTAGGTTTTTCATTTAAGGACTTCATTATATTGGGGTATGCTCCCTCTAAATCTACTTTTTTGAGGGGTTTTATCATGAATGGATGTTATACTTTGTCAAATGCTTTTTTTTGCATCTGTTGAAATGTTTGTATGGTTCTTTCTCTTATTGATGCAATGTCTCACCATTGATTTGTGAATATCGAACCACCCTTGCAACCCAGGAATAAATCCTACTTGATCATGGTGAATGATTTTTGATATATTGTTGTATTCAGTTTGCTAGTGTTTTGTTGAGGATTTTCACATCTATATTCACCAGAGATACTGAACTGTATGGGCATCTGGGAGTCTCAGCTCATTAAGCATCTGACTCTTGATTTTTGGCTCAGGTCATGATCTCAGAGTCATGGGATTGAGCTTGAAGTCAGGCTCTAGGCTCCAGAGGGAATCTATTTGAAAATTCTCTCTCTCCTTCTCCCTCCCCTCCATTCCCTCTCTCTCTCTTTCTCAAACAAATCTTTAAAAAACCTGACCTGTAGCTCTCTCTCTCTCTCCTTTTTTTTTTTTTTTTTTTTTTTTTTTTTTTTGTGGTGTCTTTTTCTGGTTTTGGTATTAGGGTCTCAGCATGAATTCAGAAGTTTTACTTTTTCTATTTTTGGAATAGTTTGAGAAGACTAGATATTAACTCTTCTTTAAATGCTTGGTAGAATTTACCTGTAAATCTATCTGGTCCTGGACTTTTGTTTATTGGGAGTTTTTTGATTACTGAGTAAGTTTCTTTGCTTGTCATCAGTCTCTTCAGATTTTCTATTCCTGGTTCAGTTTTGGTAGTTTCTATATTTTTAGGAACTTATCCATTTCTTCTAGATTGTCCAATTTGTTGCCATATAGTTTTTCATAATATTTTCTATAATTGTTTGTATTTCTGTTGTGTTTATTTCTCATTTGTGATTTTATTGGAGTCTTTTCTCGTTTTTCATTGATAAGTCTGCCTAAAGGTTTATAAATTTTACTGTTTTGTTTGTTTTTAGAACCAGCTCCTGGTTTCATTGGTCTGTTCTGTTTTTTATGTTTATATGTCATTTATTTCTGCTCTGTTATTTCCCTTCCTTCTAATTCTAGGTTTTGTTTTTTTCTTTTTCTAGCTCCTTTAGGTATAAGGTTGTTTGAGATTTTTCTCTTGAGGTAGGCCTGGATTGCAACAAACTTTCCTCTTACAGTTGTTTTTGCTGCATCCTAAAGGTTTTGAACCTTTTGTGTTTTCATTTTCATTTCTTTCCATGTACTTTTCTATTTCTTTTATTTCCTGGTTGACCCATTCATTATTTAGTAGCATGTTATTTAATCTCCATGTATTTGTGGTCTTTCCAAAATTTTTCTTTTTTTATCTTTTTTTTTTTTTTTAAGATTTTATTTATTTGACAGACAGAGATCACAAGTAGGCAGAGAGGCAGGCAGAGAGAGAGAGAGAGAGAGAGAGAAAGAGAGGAGGAAGCATGCTCCCTGTGGAGCAGAGAGCCAGATGCAGGACTTGATCCCAGGACCCTGAGATCATGACCTGAGCCGAAGGCAGAGGCTTAACCCACTGAGCCACCCAGGTACCCCAGAATTTTTCTTTTTGGTGACTTCTAGTTTCATAGCATTATGGTCAGAAAAGATGAATGTTACGACTTTAATATTTTGGAATTTGTTGAGGCTATTCTATGGCCTAATACGTGATCTATTTTGGAGAATGTTCCATGTGCGTTTGGAATAAGTATTCTGCTGTTTTAGGATAGAATGTTCTGAAGATACCTGTTAAACCCATCTTGTCTAATAGGTCATTCCAAGCTGTTGATTTTCTGTTTAGGTGATCTATCCATTGATGTTAGTGGGGTGTTAAAGTCTCCTACTATTATATTGCTATTGATTATTCCTTTATGTTAACAGTTTTATGTATTTGAGTGTTCCTATATTGGATGCATAAATATTTACAATTATTATATTTTCTTCTTTGATTGTGCCCTTTGTAGTTATACAGTGTCCTTCTTTGTCCTTTGTTACAGTTTGTTTTAAAGTGTGTTCTGTCTCATAAATGGTGCTACTCCAGCTTCCTTTTGAAATCCATTTGCATGATGTTTATCCATCCCCTCACTCTCAATCTGCAGGTGTGTTTAAGTCTAAAATGCATCTCTTGGGGTGCCTGGGTGGCTTAGTGGGTGAAAGCTTCTCCCTTCGGCTCAGATCATGGTCTCAGGGTCCTGGGATTGAGCCCCACATCGTGCTCTCTGCTCGGTGGGGAGCCTGCTTCTTCCTCTTTCTCTCTGCCTGCCTCTCTGCCTACTTGTGGTCTGTATGACAAATAAATAAATTAAAAATAAAAAACCTTTAAAGTCTAAAATGCACTAAAATGCATCTCTCGTAGACAGCAATGCTTTTTTATTTTTTTATCCATTCTGACACTCTGTGACTTTTGATTGGAGCATTTAGTCCATTTATTTTCAAAGTAATTGTTGGTAGATATGTATGTATTACTATGTTACTGTTTTATGGTTGTTTTAGAAGATTTTCTCTGATCATTTCTTGCCCTTCTCTCTTTCTTTGTCCTTCTCATTTCATCTTGCTGATTCCATTAATGATATATTTGGATTTCTTTGTCTTTACTCCTTGCATCTTTATTAGTGGTTTTTGATTTGTGGTTACCATTAGGTTTGTATATAACATCCGCATATAGCAGTCTATATAGTAAACTGATGGTCATTTAAATTTGAACTGATTCTTTACTCCTCCCCTCCCCTCATTTTAGGTATGGTGTCCTATTTTACAACTTTCTATTTTGTTAGTTCCTTGACTGGTTTTTCACAGAAATATTCATTTTTTTCTGCTTTTTTGGTCTCTCCTTTCCATTCAAAGAGTCCATTTTAATCTTTCTTGCAGAACTGGTTTAGTGGTGAACTCCTTTAGCTTTTTTGGGGGGAGGGTGGGGACTTTTCAATCTCTCTATTCTGAATGATAACCTTGTTGGATCAAATATTCTTCGCTACAGCTTTTTCCTATTCAGCACTTTGAATACATCGTGCCACTCTTTTCTGGCTTGGAAAGTTTCTGCTACGAAATCCACTGATTGCCTTGTCGTGCATCCCTTGCATGCAACTGTCTTCTTTTGTCTTGATGCTCTTAATATTTTTCTGTATTACTATATTTTGCCTTTTTAATTACAATATATCCTGATTTTGATCTGCTTTTGTGGATTTTGTTGAGAGTTCTCTGTGCCTCCTGAATCTGGATATCCATTTGCTTCCCCAGAGTAAGGGAGTTTTCAGATTATTTCTTCAAATAAAGTCTTTGCCCCCTTTTTCTCTCTCTTCTTTTTCTGGAACTCTTATAACAAGTGTTATTACTCAGTCACTGAATTCCCTAAGTCTCTTCTTATATTGCATAATTCTTTTTTCCTCTTTTGTTTGACTTGGTTATTTTCCATTACTCTGTCTTCTCGGTCAGTAATTCATTCCTCTGCTTCTCCCAGCCTGTTGTTCATTCCATCAAACACGTTTCTCATTTCATTTGTTAAGCCCTGTATCTTTTATTTCTTATCTCTGTGTTAACTGCTCTCACTGATGTCCTCCATGCTTTTCTCAAGTCCAGTGAGTATCCTTACAATCCTTGCTTTACATTCTCCATCAGGCGTGCTACTTATATCTGTTTTGTGTAGATCTCCAGCCACTGCCTTGTCCTGTTCTTTCATTTGGGACAAAT
The DNA here is from genome assembly GCF_022355385.1 of Mustela nigripes. Taxonomy (NCBI): domain Eukaryota; kingdom Metazoa; phylum Chordata; class Mammalia; order Carnivora; family Mustelidae; genus Mustela; species Mustela nigripes. The sequence continues at coordinate 25,991,047 of NC_081560.1, read as the reverse complement.
TCCTGGCTTCTCATTTTGTTTAAGTGTCTGTGCCATTTTCTGTATGTGAAGAAAGTCAGCTGTGTCTCCTGTTCTTAAGAGTAAGGGCCTTAAGAATTCATATAGTGCCCTTCATTTGGTGTGCCTTATTCCCTACAGCCTGGCACTTCTGGGAGTAACTCTAGTGTGTGCTGCATGCATTCTGCTGTTTTGTCCCAGTCACTTTATCCTTTAGGCCTGTCATCTGCAGAGACTTTGTTTGCCTGTTGTAGGCAGTGTTTGGTCCCTGGCCTGAAGGTGACACATATTAACTATGTGCACTCTGGTCTGCTGTGAAATGAGACCTGTTCTACCACCTGCAGAACCAAAAGCCTCACAAAGCTCCCAAGTTGGGAGAGGTTGTTTGGGCAGGGGTTTGGGCTGATCTTCTGGGTGCAGGGGCCCATAGTGGTGGAACTGAGGCAGGCATGACTAGGAAGGACCTATCCTCTGGAACACAGGAAGGGCGGGCTTGGTGTAAGCAGCCTTGGTAGCAAGTGTGGGTATTGCCCTGGTTCCCACAGTTAGCCCTCTGCTCATGCTGAGGGGTGGGAGAGGGAAATGTTTCTTTGTTCCTGGAGGTGTCTCTCTGAGAGCATGCCTTTATGGGATAGGCTCTGAAATGAGAAAATGACCTTCCCACTCTGTGCCCTAGGTATGTTTCAGATCACTGTTTCCATGCTTTATGTCCACAGGCTATTTGCCCTGCCTTTTCTCCAAGAGCAGGCCCAATGTCCTCTGAACTCTCCCTGGGTCAAGCAACCTAACCTTTAAAACTCCAGGCTTTATGTCCTACTGTTTGCAAGAACTTAGGAAATTCAGGCCTTCTCACTTCCCAAGCCAATTGCGATGGGGGATTTGTCTTCCTTGTGTGCTCCCCTGTATACTAGTCTGTCTCTCATCCTTCCCTATGACCCTGATTGCCTCCCCACCACAGCATCTGCAATCAGTTTCTCTCTCAAGGGGACTTTCTGTCCTTCCTACCTCCCTCAGTGTGGCATTTTCTCTACTTTTAGTTGTGGGGTTTGTTCTGCCAGTCTTCACATAGATTTCTGGGGTATTTAGGATGATTTAATAGTTGTGTTCATGGGACTAGGTGAGCCTAGGGTCCCTCTGCTGTGATCTTCTCCTCACCCTGAAGCCCCAACTGTGATTCTTATGTGTTGTCTGGCCTTTACTCACCCACTTGAGAATGGGGCTCAGAAACAAGCTGAAAGAAATGATGAAAAAGGAATGGGGAGGGAGTAAATGAGTGTGCGTATCTAATCAGGACAAATATCTTGTTCGTTTTACAGGGGGTATTTAAATCTTTGGCATCTCTCTCTCTCTCTTTTTTTTTTTTTAAATTTATTTGACAGACAGAGATCACAAGTAGGCAGAGAGGCAGGCAGAGAGAGAGTGGGGGAAGCAGGCTCCCCACTGAGCAGAGAGCCTGACGCGGGGCTCGATCCCAGGACCCTGGGATCATGACCTGAGCCGAAGGCAGTGGCTTAACCCACTGAGCCACCCAGGCGCCCCTGGCATCTCTTTTAATGTACAGATTGCTTCCACTTCTCTTTTTTCTTAAAATCTAATTATTGAAGAAACCCAATATATTTTGACCCAAGGATTTTCCACAGTCTGCTTGGGCTTATTGCATCCCTATGGGTATTTTAACATGCTCCCCTATAATCTAGAGGCTGACTCTACTCATGTTAAATTTATTTGCTAAGACCTCTTCGTAGGTCCATTGTATTCCTTTTTCAGGAGGCATAAAATCTTTTGTTGTCTCTCTTTTTGTGATCTATTAAGCATAGATGCTTAAGGACTATGACATTTACTTCATTAAGGATATTTGTTAGTATAATATTTAAAGGGAACCCCCCCATATAGAAATGACAATAAATATGTGACAACTAAAAAAATATTTTCAAAAAGTATTGGTCTCCTTTGGAAGAAGAGCCAATTTTTTAAAGAACTATCTCAAGAGAAAATTTGTATATATTCATATACAAAATTCATGTTCAAGACCAGATCAGAAACCCTATAAACTAATTGATTTCATTACTCTCTCATTAACTATTACTTATTTGACCTTTATTTTCACAGTCCAAATTTTAGTTCCTAAATCACTAACAGTCAATCTATGATGGGAAATTCTTTGAAAGATATAATGAAAATGATATTCTACAAGGAGAAATTTTTTCCCTCAGTACAAACATTGCTTTTATTCAAAAATCTTAAAAAATGTTAAATACACTTGAATATATAGAACACTTCTATTCAAAAGATATATTTTATTAAGTAGTCTGATAAAGTAGAAATCTTTTAAAAGAACAGCATTGTGCTTCACTACTAAAAACTATGTGACTAATATAAAGAATTTTACTTAATAATATGGCATTTCATTTGGAGGAAAGTTTCAATGGATAATTTATTGCAAACTACATAATATACAGATTTTTTTTTTTTCTCTATGGTGTTCATCTCAGATCATCCTTAGATTAGGAATTTGTAGGAAGTCAATGACAATGACTAAAAGTAAGGATTCTACTTTCAGAAGAACAGCATCAAGTACAACTTTGAAAGTTTGTGTTTTTCTATTTTATCAGTCTAGGATTTTTTGGGTGACTATTGCATGTTTATATTCTAAAATCATTCCTAGGGGTTCTGAGGAAGCAACTCTGCCACATAGTGCCTCTTGTAACCTTATTTTATTCTGTCAACGCTGTAGGATACAATAAAAAAATTGGGTAGATGAGAGGACATGTTATCTGTTGTTATGCAGACCAGCAAAGCTTAGAGTGGGTTTTAAAAAGGATGTTAGAAAATTAGCGCACAGGATAATGATTATTACCTATTGCTTAATAGTATATTGAAATATTTAGAAGAGAGTTGTTTTTTTTTAACTTCTTAAGTATTTCTTTAAATCAAAAATTTTAACCTACCAGAAAATATTTTTTACCTATCATTGATCCTTAATTATAAAGCAGAGAAATAACACATTTAAGAACTTATAAATTTAGATTTTCGGATATGAAGTTGACACGAAACTATGATTAACTGATCACATTACAGATATGCTGTGTTTCAGACATTTAGGTAAACTATTTTAAACACTTGAGGGGTGCCTAGGTGGCTCAGTCTTTAAGTGACTGCCTTCAGCTCAGGTCATGATCGCAGGGTCCATGGATTGAGCCCCCACATTGAGCCCCACATTGCGCTACCCGCTCAACGGGAAGCCTGCTTCTCCCTCTTCCACTCTCGCTGCTTGTGTTCCCTCTCTTGCTGTGTCTCTGTCAAATAAATTAAAAAAAAATTTAAACACTTAAATATTAGTAATTCTTGACCATGAAGTTATTTTATTTCAGAATAATTTGAATCCCAAACATGTGGTGAACTTTTTTTCTGCCTTTTTTTCCCCTTGTGGACAAAAACACACAAAGCATGGATTGATTTATGTTTAAAAACTTAAAATAACATCTAGATAGGTGCTAATAAGCAGGTTTTGCTTTATACTTGTTGTAAACAAGAAAAGAAAGTGTCAGTTTTAACTTAGCACCTGAATATTTTCAGGCTGGTGGATTGGTCTTTAGGCTAGAGCTTCATGTTCTAGTTGATCTAGCATTTCAGTAAGCCTCTCCAGGGAATCCTGTTTTCCAAAGAGGAGAGATTTATGTAAGTGCACTATAATATAAGATGGATAAATGCAACTTCAGAAGTCCATGTGTGGGTACTATTCATTTAAGTTAACTATTTTTATGTCATGAAAGTGTTTACTGCCTTGTGGATGGAAAATAAGACATTCTCCATCAGATGAAAATATCTGTGCATCATAAACAAAATTTGTAACTACATGGGGTAACACGTGTGTCTAAAACTGAATCAAGGGTTTGGGTGGGGAAGTCTAATTTTTAATCTTTATTTTTAAGTAATGTATTTGTTTCTATCCTTAGAGTTCAGGTTTTATTTTTTTAAGATTTCATTTATTTGAGAGAGAGAACAAGTAGGGGGGAGGGATAGAGAGGGAAGAGAGGGGGGAGAGAGAGAGAGAGAGAGAGAGAGAGAGAGAGAAGCAGACTCTCTGCTGAGATATGATTCGAGGACCTGGCCATTATGACCTGAGCCAAAGGCATATGCTTAACCAACTGAGCCACCCAGATACCCCTAGATTGCAATTTATTATATGGTTTGCTTAATAGAGTTCTGAATACTTTTTATAGTATAAACTATATCTTTTTAAGAGAAATAGGTCACAAAATGAAAAAAAAATGATAATTTACTTTGTTTAGCATTAAGAAAGTTTTGCCTTCAAATAACTTACTTTCCTATTAAGGTAATATAATTTACTGAAATTCAAGTTGAATATCACCTTTCAGGAATTCAACTATTAAGCAAAGTAGCCAACTCATATAATGCAGACCATCAACTTTAATCATTTTTCAACTTTTTGAGTTTCTTTGTTTATACGTGGCAGGTTGACAAATTCAGTCAAAAAATTATTGGTGAATCAGCCAGACTGCTTTTCAGATACAAATTTAGTCATAAACATACTTTTAAACATGCCTCATACAAATCTGTAATTTATTAATGCAGTCTGTTACCATAAATTATCTCAAAGTTTCCATATAAATTTCCAAATCTTAAATTGATAAGTAAGACTATTTCTTACCAATCAGCATGTTTGTGACTATTAATAAGAAGAATAAAATGATACAGGTTTGATTAAAAGAGCTTAGCCATAGAGATTATTAAAACAGGAAACGCATGACTGCTTTATAATATACATATGTCTGAGGATTTTCAGCAGAGATTATGCCTGAGTTTCAAAGTATTTCAGCAGAATAACAAATAAGTGAATGGAATCATAAACTATGTTTTAGGAATAAAATAGTGGCTCCATTGCATTGTATTGCTTCCCTTTGGCACTTATCATAGGGAAAACTTGGGTTTTGGTGAGTTTTATGTCCACTCTTCCCTGAAACAAAGATTCTGTGTTAGATTGGTGAAACAAGCACAGAATAATCTAGAATGATGTAAATTCCAGTCACACATCAAGTCCTCAGTAGAGGTAGCCATGAGCAGTATTACTAAGTAATATAATTTTCTTTAACAGAAGTTATCATGGGGAAGGTCAGCTCAGTTATAGAATGGAAGGATAAAAATTAAGAACTGGAAAAATGTCTGTATGCTGCTGTGAGATACAGAATACAGGAAAGAGCTGAAATTATTTTCTAGTACCTCAGCTTCACCTGACAAAACCATCTCACCTGGAGAGGAGAAATCAGGGGAGATGAGGGCGATGATTTATTGTAATATTCTGTTCACTCCCAACAGTCAAAAGTGAAAATAGCAATTTTAGTCCCTTGTAATTTTGAATAGTATACTGGTATGCTTTATTTTCCTCCATGTAATAGATTTTCTGCATGCGCTAGAACTTGAACAATACCATTGGGGAAAAACACTGAAAATAAGCTGAATAAGTTACATATTATTCTTATATTTACACTAATAGTTATTTATTGTGGATTCTTTTTCTTTTTTTTTCCTGGTCCATGACTGTAATCATGGATGATTTCTTTCTTTTTGACAAAAGACCAAGGACAATTCGACGCCACCATTTCTTTTGGATCAGTTACCATTAGTGACCTATAAATATAGTGGAATAAGTTACTATTACCCTGAGGCAGCAAGGATTTTTATGACTCAGACTCCTTCTCTCTGCCCTTCGTCCTCTCTCACCTGAGTGGAACGGAATGCCTCAGTACATTTTGTGACAACTTATATAGCTTGATGGGTTAGTTTGCTCACTGGGTAATACAGTTGCAATAATTCATACTTCATATTGTCCTACAAACGTCCTGGCCCTGGGCTCCACTACACATACATTTTCACATGAACTTCCAAGGCCAAAATCTAGCTTCAGATATTCATAAGGAGTCCCCACCAAACAGTATTAATCAAGTATTCATTTGGGGTAAAGAAGTTTATCTAGACATCTGATCACCTTTACAGGAAAAGACAAAAAAGTACTGTGATTGTGGTGAATTTGCAAGTTGTTACTTAGTCAGTGCCAGCTGTCATGCTGAAAAGATTTTATTTTGGACCTGGATTATTTCCATTCAAATAAATAAATCAACAGACACATTTTGGTGCCTCTGTCTTTAAGTAGCATGCCACAGTATTATTACTAAGGTTGCTTAGCAACCACAAATAGTGAGATAGCAGGATTGAAGAGCCCAAGAAAAGAAGTAGTTGTATTTACATACTTACAGTGAGAGGAATCGTGCCTCTTTGGTGAGCCTTCAGATTTATGAAATTTACAGCATTCATTGTTAAAATTGTGGGCCAGTTTTACAATACTATCTTTAGTCATCATGTCCAGTTGTATTATATCTCTGAGAAATACCATCTGCTGATTTCCTGTGTAGTCATTCATTATACTACTTCCCAGTCTTTGTAAAGATTTCAAAAAGCAGTTCACTGTTAAAATAGATAACGTATAAGGAAGATTCAGATAGATTTCCCAAGTATCTTTTTTCAACCATGTAACATTTTATGGTTATATCCAGGATTTGGTAGGCATGCATGTTTTTTTTTTTTTCCTCCCGCTTTTTGTTCATGAATTCTGACTCAGTGGGTTTAAATAGAAAATACTTGATGATAAATGTTTTAACAGACACAAGTAAAGTTTGTGCTTATATGGATAAGAAATAAAATACTCCAGCTTACATGAAGTAGCAAGTGCTCAAATAAATGTTAATAGAGAATTTTCTGATCAAATGTAATTAAACATATCTCCCACTGACATTAAGGAATACACATCTGGGGGCTTTATATGAATAGAATCTAGAGGCCATGTAGGACTTTGCTTTCTGGATAGCTAATTCATTCATTCATCCATTAAATGTTATTGTATGCTATTATGCACTGAACTGGGCCCTAGGGCAGGAAAAATGTCTCTGCCACCCAGAAACTCAGAGTTCTAGTTTCAATATACAAAAAGATGCTGATGTGGAGGTAAGCTAACAGGTCTGAAAATGTAGAGGAAGAAATAGCCCCTTTTGGAGGAATCTGGGTAGACCTCCTAGAGGAGCTGTCATTTATTCTAGATGTTGGACAGTGACTAGGATTTAGCAGGCAGGGAAAGAGGAGAGGGTATGACATGAAGTATATTTGCATGGGGATGGCCAACGTGGAGGTGAACTCAAAAGTAGACACTTCCAGAGAATAACCAGTGTGAGCCGGTATGTCTGAAACTTAGAATCAGGTCATTTGGAGTGAAAAAACACAGCCCTGGAAAGGTAGATTCCATCCCTCTAGTCTTGTAGAGAAACTTTTTTTGAAAAAGAAATGTTAAATAGGGTGTAATAATATAAAAAATGTGTCAAAGGAACTTGACTTTTCTCAAAGCCTTTATCCAATAGTGGGCTTTTCTGACATCCCTCTTTTGTTCCTTCCCAGCTATACCAAATATGCTGAACACTTACACAAAGTGATTTATACTTGTTACAATTTCTGAAATTTAATTAGCAAAGAACTGTCCATAATGAACGTCAGCCTTCGTGTTTCCACAGCTGTGATCACTTCCAGCAAGAAATATTTCTAAAATCATCTACGTCTACATCCCACATTTCTATCTTTACAAGTTTCCCACTGCTGCTAGTTCAAGAAATATATAGATAACATGATGTGAGAAACCTAGCAAGACTTGAAAATCTTTTCTTATTAATTACACACAAATTCCCTTAACTGATGATAACGTTAAATAATGTTTGATTTTTGTTTGGGTGTCAGGTCTCAGCAGGAAATAATAGCACGACCAAATTGGAGACAGTTGAGGTGAATGGAATGAAAGGCTGTTACAAACGTGTGGAAAGGATACAGGGAAAACACAAGGATAGTTTGGTACCCAGGGGATTGTGGGAAAAGGATACCAACCCCATGCCTGAAGTGTTGAGGAGAGAGGGTAATTACTTTAACAGTCCATAGAGAGAAACCCTAGGAAGGGGCCACCTCCTGGGAGCCCCTGGGACCACCAGCTTAAGAGGACTTCACAGGGTAGAGGTTCAGGAAATAATCTCCAAACACACTTTGCTCCTTCCTTCTAATTTTCTGCTAACCAGAAGCCAAAATATAAGGAGTCTGGAATGCAGAAACTCAGGGCCCAGAGTAATCTGGGAAGGGTGGAGAGTATATCCTCAGGAGCAAATAGACAATGTCCAGCAGAATTTGTTTAGTTTAGTTTCCAATCACTTACATTGTTACCACAACACTAAAGTGGTGGTCTACAGTGATTTGGGGGATATAAGTCGTGATCTGACGTGATCCCCCTGCTAACTCCCAGAATGTTAAACCTGAAGCACCACACCATTTTCAAAAAGCTAAAGGTTTGTGGAACAGGAAATGAGTTAGGACAAAAGGCAGCAGTGTGGTGGATAACTATACTAACAATTTTAGATTTGGAGTTTTATACTATGTGACCTTAGTCTACCATGGACCTCAAATTTTTACATTTCTATAGGTTTTAATTTTATCATTTGTTATTTTCTTTAGTGATTAGAATCCTATTCTTAATTCTCAAAAATGCTAGTAGTTTTTTGACCGTTTTTCTGCTAAGACCTATATAGTGATATTATTTTTATCCATACTTAAATAGTAAAAATGTATACAGCCTCTTTCCCAGTTTAATTCTTCCTATATAGAAGGTAACCAAATATTTTTTTATATCAACATTCCCATGATCATTGTGTGCATTAATTTCTTAGTATTCATCCTTTTGTGTTTGCAGTGATGACAAATATTATATATAGCACATCTTGCATTATGTATGTCATTATCTTTTTGTATTGAATGCCTTTGGTACTTGTTATTCCATTAATATGACTTATAGTCCCTTCATTTTAAGGCAAATTGTCCAATCCCTAATTAAATTCCAAATTTCAGTATCTGTAGTGAGATTACATTTAATGTGGCCTATGAGACTTCTGGGTACATTCTTTAGAAGAATAGATGGCCATTTCAAGGAAACAAAATAGTGAAGAAAGCAGTCATTTTGACATTTGAACAGGGCAAATCTCTCTGTTTCAATGGTCTTAAATTTGTTCATTAAATTAATGTCATGGATACACAGAACATGAAGAACTTGGAAGGCACATACCAGAAGATGCTACCTAGGAATAGCTCTACTGAGGTGGGGAACACACTTGAGGAAAATCCTAGATGCAGGCAATCCTGTCAGGCAGGTGATTTGAATGTCAGTTGACAGACTGTCCAGAGAAGGGATTCTTTTCAGCAGGAAGGGAGGTAATTTAAGAAGTTAGGTGGGCAGCCAAGACTGAGGATATCAATGAGTGCACAGAAGGAACCCAACCAAGGATTGGAATTACAGAGAAAGACTGTCAGTGGGGGAAACAGTTGAAGACTTACGAAGAAAGGAAGGCTCTAAGCTCAAAATGCTGTTGATGGGAAGGTGCTAAGCAACAGGATCAAAGCTGTGGAAATCTGGATGGAAAAGTACTCTTTCAAGAAGACATTCCTGTCACTGTCCACCAGTTTTGTCACACTCATTCCATTATCTCTGCTGTTAACCTTGCTTTAAGTTTTTGTATACTTCTCTCTAAATATAAGATTTGTCTACTCATCCAAATCTTATATTTATAGTCCTATCTCCAGTCACACAATTTCCATAAAAGTGTCTTCACTCTATTTTGATCCTTTTTGATGGCTGGCCTGTCAAGGGCATTTTCTTAGTGAAGTACACTTTAATTCTTTATTACATTGTTAATCTATTATTTATAAGTTTTCCTGTGACAACATGCATTTTTTTTCAACTAAATTGCAAAGCTACTCAAAGTTGGGGTCCCTTTTGGTATTTCTCATATTATCCATTGTGCTTAGAGTAGCATTAGACTCCTACAGTAAAGATTACATGAAAATTTGTAGAATTATGTAAATATAGTATTTATCATGATCATGGAAAAGCTAGTTACTCATTAAAATATTTTCTAAGGTTAGAAATCATGATACTTACACTAATTATATTCCCTACTTCCTAATGCCATGTATACCTCTGCCCCAAACAAGCTGACCTCTCAATGTCAGGATTTTCTTTGGGGTTCTTTACTGTAACATCCAGAGATGGGCACATATATTGTACTCAATGGATATTTGCATTTTTACTTTTTAAAAAAATTTTGTTTTATTTTTAAAGATTTTTATTTATTTATTTGACAGAGATCACAAGTAGGCAAAGAGAGAGAGGGGGAAGCAGGCTCCCTGCTGAGCAGAGAGCCCGATGTGACGCAGGGCTGGATCTCAGGACCCTGGGATCATGACCTGAGCCAAAGGCAGAGGCTTTAACCCACTGAGCCACTCAGGCATCCCATGCATTTTTACTTTTTAAAATGGGTTTGAGTGCCTTAACTTGGCCAGAGTTTAGGGAGCCACTTCCCTTATATACACAACCCATCTTGGAACGTAAGATTTATTCTCCTGGTGTTATTTGACTTTCCAGGTTGACTATTTCACATATTCTGTCAAAGTTTTGAAGTGGGATCACTGGGCACTGAAACTGTATTCAGAGTGACTTAGTTCTGCCAAGCTGAGCATATGAAAAATCAAATAGAAAAGATCCAGGTAAGACAGAAGGGTAGTCTGGAAGCTATTGACATGGCAAAGCACAGACGGCAACTGCAAGCAATTGAGCAGAATGAAATAGATGGCAAGAATACCATGAAATACTTCACTGCTTGTCTCCAAGTGACATTATCATTTATTCCTAGGGAGTGACAGAAACAGGTAGATCCTGGGGTCCTTCAGGTAAATATATCATGAAGCCAGAGAATCAAGAAATAGTCATAAACAAAAGGAGTGCAGGCCACACATGGGTTATCTGAGCCTCACTCTTATACCATGGAGGCTCTTTTAGCATGAACAGTAATTTTTATACATTTGATAGCAAAGGTCAGAAATAGAGTATGGGCATATGCCTAATGAATTTTAAAATAGGGGGTTTAGGAAGAAAGCAGGTGGCTCTATAGATGACTCTAAGTAATTCATCTTCCTTAGTTTGAATCCTGCATTCGAGACATAAATGAAAATAGCATCTGTTCCCTCATATGTTTAATTTTTTAATTAAACTTATTTTGAAATAATGGTAGGCTTAAATGCAACAGCCAAAGGTAACACAAAGATCTCCCGTACGCTTTACCTGGTTTTCCCAATGGTAACATCTTGTGAAAGTGTAGGATGACATCACGGCCATGATTCTGAAATTGATACAGTCAAGACAGAGAACATTTTTTATCACCACAAATGTCTTTATGTGGCCCATTTATAGCTGGACTCCCTCTCCTTCTATCCCTACCCCCTCCTTAAGCCCTGACAACCACTAATCTGTTTTCTTTTTTTTTTTTTTTTATAATTTTGTCATTTAATCAAAGTTAGGGAATCATAGAATATGTATGGGTTTTTTTTTTAAATTTTTTATTTTTTATAAACATATATTTTTATCCCCAGGGGTACAGGTCTGTGAATCACCAGGTTTACACACTTCACAGCACTCACCAAATCATATACCCTCCCCAATGTCCATAATCCCACCCCCTTCTCCCAAACCCCCCCCCCCCCGCAACCCTCCGTTTGTTTTGTGAGATTAAGAGTCACTTATGGTTTGTCTCCCTCCCAATCCCATCTTGTTTCATTTATTCTTCTACCCACTTAAGCCTCCATGTTGCATCACCACTTCCTCATATCAGGGAGATCATATGATAGTTGTCTTTCTCTGCTTGACTTATTTCGCTAAGCATGATACGCTCTAGTTCCATCCATGTTGTTGCAAATGGCAAGATTTCATTTCTTTTGATGGCTGCATAGTAGATATATGTATGGGTTTTTATTCAGCATAATTATCTAGGCTGTTGCATGTATAAATACTTCTCTTCAGTGGTATCCGTGTAACATGGTTCAGTTAGGCATTCACTCATTGAAAGACATCCAGATTATTTTGGGACTATTATGAATGAAGCGCCATAAACATTCATGTACAGGGGTTATGTCTTTATTTTCAGCCTTCATTTCTCTGGGATAAGTCCTCAGGAGTGTGACTGCTAGCTCCTATGGTAGTTGCAGGTTTACTTTTTTAAAGAAATTGCCATATGGGGGTCTCCTGGGGGGGCTCAGTGGGTTAAAGCCTCTGCCTTTGGCTCAGGTCATGATCCCAGGACCCTGGGATCGAGCCCGCATCAAGCTCCCTGCTCAGCGGGGAGCCTGCTTCTCACTCTCTCTCTGTCTGCCTCTCTGCCTACTTGTAATCTGAGTCTGTCAAATAAATAAATAAAATCTTAAAAAAAAAAAGAAAAGAAAAGAAAAAAGAAAAAGAAATTGCCATATGGTATCTTAGGGTGACTTACCATTTTATATCTTCAGTAACAATGTATTTGTGATGTGTTTCTTCCATATTCTTGCCAGCATTTGGTCTTGTCATTATTTTTTCCTTTGGCCATTCTAATAGGTATATGGTGATATTTTATGAAAATATCTTCAACACCTTTTTGTGTGTTTTTTTGACATTTGTATATCCTCTTATGCAGTCTCTTCGTGTTCTTTTTACTTATTTTCCAACTGGACTATTTTTTGAGAATTCTTATATATTCTAGATACTAGCTGTTGGTGATATGCAAATATGTTTTTCTCTGTAGCTTGTGTTTTCATTCTCAACATGGTCTTTCACAGAGTAAAACCCATTTTAATGAAGTATAATTTCTTAATATCTCCTTTTATGGATCATACTTTGATTTCAAGTTTAAAAACTCTTTGTCTAGCCCTAATTCTTGAAGGTTTTTAAATTTTTTTTTTCCGGTAAGTTTTGTTTAGTGTTATTTTTTCATATGAATGTCCAATTCCCTGTTGCTCTAGGACCATTGTTGAAAAGGCTCCATTGAATTGTATTGGAACTTTGTCCAAAATCAGTTGGGCCTAATTATGTGAGTGGATTTATGGGTTCTGAGTCTGCTCCACTGGGTATGTGCCTCTCAGTCAATTTTTTTCTTTTATTTTGATAGAAGTTTGTCAATTTTACTTGTATTTTCAAAGAACCAGTTCTTTGACCTACTGATTTTTCTCTATTGTCTTCAGTTTCATTAATATCTAATCTTTATTATTTACCTTCTTTTATTTGCTTTGGGTTTATTTTGCTCTTTTTCTAGTCTTGAGGTGGGAACTGAGATTACTGGTTTGAGACTTCTTGTTTTCTAATATGTGCATGTTAATGCTCTAACTTGCTCTAAATAACTATAGCACACATATTATATCTTATTTTTATTTTCATTCAGCTTAATGTATTTTTTTTTATTTCCTTTAAGACTTACTGTCTTACCCATGGATTTTTAGAAGTGCTTAATGTTCAAGCACTGAAAGATTTTCCTGCTGTCTTTTGGTTATTGTTTCTACTTTGATTCCACTGTGTATGATTTCAAATGTGTAAAATTTGTCGAGGTTTGATTTTTGGCCCAGGATATGTTCTGTGTTCGTTATGTCCTGTGGACACTTGAAGAGAATGTATATTCTGCTGTTTGGATGGACTATTCCATAAATGTTGAATGAATGCTTGTCTTTGGCAGAATTTTTGGGTTCTGTATTGTTGATTTTCTGTCTAGTTGTATCAATTGTTGAGAGAAGTGTGTTGAATTCTCTGACTATAATTGTGGATTTATTTATTTTTTCAGTTCTATCAGTTTTTGCTTCATACATTTTGCAGCTCTGGGTTTGGCACATACACATTTAAGATTGCTATGTTCTTGGTGAATTGACCCATTTATCATTTTTATTTTTTTATTCTGATATGAGATTTTGGATCTTATTTAAACTTTCTATTTCATTTTTTAAATTGGCTTTATTTTTTTAGAGCAGTTTTAGATTTACATAAAAATAAACAAAGTACACAGGTATCCTCTCACCCCTACCCAGCTGTCCCTATTATGAATACCTTGCATTAGCATGATGCACTTGCTACCACATGGTGAGCCAGTCTGAACATATTATTATTAATGAAGTCCTTAGTATACATTGCATTCACTCCTTTTGTTTATTTATGTGGTTGGCAAATACATAATGATATCTGTCCACCATTACAGTGCCATGAAGAATATTTTGACTGCCCAACAATTCTGTATGGAACTTACCTCCAACCTAGAAACATGGTAACATTTGAGCTTTTTACGGTCTCCATAGTTTTGCCTTTTCCAGAACATCCTATAGTTGGAATCATGTAATAGGTAGACTTTTAAGATTGGCTTCTTTCTCTTTACAATATGCATTTAAGAGTCCTCTGTGTCTTTTTGTGACTTGATAGCTCATTTCTCTTTGTTACTGAATAATATTTCATTGTCTAGATGTACTACAGATTATCCATTCATTTCTTAAAGGACGTTTAGGTTGCTTTAAAATTTTGGCAATTATGAATAAAGCTTCTATAGGCATTTGGGTACAGAGTGTTGTGTGGACACAATTTTTCAACTCATTCAGGTAAATACTAAAGAGTGCAATTGCTGGGCCACAAGGTAAGCCAGGGTTCAGTTTTGTAAACTGCCTTCCACAGAGGCTGTGACGTTTTGTATTCCCATCAACAATGAAAGAGCAGTTTTCTTCCTCCAATCCTCACCAATATTTGATGAGGTCAGTATTTTTATTTAGGCATTCTAGTAAGTATATAGTAGTATCTTGTTTTAATCTGCAATTCCCAAATGACCTATGATATTGGGCATCTTTTTATATGCCTTTTTTTTTTTTTTTTTTTGCTAACTCTGAGTTGTTCAGAGCTTTTGACCATTTTCTTAATTGGTTTTTCTTTATTGAATTTTAAGAGTTCTTTGTATATTTTAGAAGGTATTTTTTCTTATAAGAAACTGGTTTTGCAAAAGTTTTCTCTGGTAAATGTGTGATTTGACTTTTCATACTTTCAACTTTGTCTTTTGCAAAGTTTTTAATTTTAATGAAGTCCAACTTTTCAATTATTTCTTTCACAGATTGTGCCTTTGTCTAAAAAAAACTTACCAGTAAATCCAAGGTTGTTTAGGTTTTCTTCTATTTTATTTCTAAGAATTTATAGTTTTTGCATTTTACATTTTGGTCTACAATCCATTTTGAGTTAATTTTTGTGAAGGGTATAAGGTTTGTATCAACCTACTTTTTGTCATGTGCATATCCAGTTTTTCCTGCACCATTGTTGAAAAAGACTGTCTTTGCTTCATTGACTTGCCTTTGCTCACTTGTCGAAGATCAATTGATTCTATTTTCATGGGCCTATTTCTGGGTTCTCTATTCCATTCTATTTATTTTTGTCTCTTCTTTCACCATACCACACTGAGTCTATTGTAGCTTCCTAGTAAGTCTTGAAGCCATATAGTATTAATCTGATTTTTTTGTTTGTTTGTTTCAGTATTGTATGGAGAATTCTGGGTGTTTTGGCTTCCACATATACTTTAGAATTAGTTTGTCAATATCACAAAATGACTAAACCTTCTGTTTTGGCTTATTTTCTTTGATACAATTCTAACCACCAAACCACATCTCCAGTTTGGTCTCTTTGTTACTGCTATTTGTGGGTGAGAGCTTTGTTCTCCACTGGTATCATTGTGGTATGTGGCCTGGCTTTCAACTTGTACTTCATTCTCGCAGGAGCACTAAGGTACCTTATTACAGCCTCATGAATTTGGAAGTCTAAGCTTTCCATTCAGGCTTTCCTGGTATGGAAGAGAGTGAATCTACATTTTTTCCCTGTGGTATCTTGTGGGATAGTACAGTGATTGACTGAACATTTCTGCCTTGGTAGGTTGACCAAGGCTTTTCTTGGGGATTCCCCCCTACCCCCAATGACTGTAGGTGTTTTTAGGTTTCTGGTTTATTTAGCTGTAAGTCTAGGCTTTTTGAGGCAAAAAGAGAAATCAGGGTATCTCACCATCATGTTGTTTCTTGAGTCTTGAGGTCCCTAGGTAACCACCTTTTGGGGTCCTATTCTGTTTGCTTTATATGTCTTATCCAGGGTTTTTATTCCTACTTAGTGGGAGGAATAAGGAAATGTACATCTACTCCATCTTCTCCTATTAACTCTCTGTGTATGTTTAAAATGTTACATGATCATTACTTGCTAGACAAAGATGAACTAGATGATGGGGGGCTTTGTATGTTAGGAAGTTTTAAATAAATTTTTTAAATAGCAGAATACACTGTAGAACTTGGAAAAGAGAACTGATGTGACCAAGAAGTATTTTGTAATTTTTTTTTTTCTTGGCTGCCACATTTAGTGCATAGGGTTAATGATGAGGAGCCTAAATGGGAGGCCAGAAGGCCAGTGAAAGAGCTGTTCGAGTAACCAGTTCATGAAGCCTTAGATTAGGGTAGTGGAGGTGATAAAGTGAGGGGGGAAAAGTGAAGTCAAGTGAAATTTTTATCATTAATGGCAATAAACATATGTCATACATCTATAATGACCAAGGTAATGCTAGAGATAATGGACATGAAAAGAAGGCAGGGAGTCCTCTTTTCCCAAAGATTTTTAAACTAATAGAGAAAATATATATGTAAGAATAATGGACAACTTGGTGGTAGGTCAATAGATTGAATTGTGAGGTCAAAGAAAAAAAATGCAAAATGGATGCCATGGGAAAGAAGAGAATTATAGTAAAGAGTAGCTTTTGAGAGGGAAATCAAGTTGTGGATATGTTGAATTTGATGTCCTGTGAGATATCAAGAAGAGATACTCTGAAAGCAGCTGCTTTAAAAAAGACTGAAATTTAAGTTGAATGTAATTATTAGAATTATAGTTTTAATAAAATATTTTTTGTTTCCCTAAAAGGCAATTTTGTAGAAGCTCTTGGTCTAAGAATGTTAAAATGAATAGCTACACAATGATTTACAAAAACTTTGAATAGAATCTATCATGGGGTAGCAAGAACCTGGATTTTGGAGTCAGAATCAGCTTTTATTTAGACCCCAAGCAAGACCCTTACTAACCTAAATTCATCTTAGAGTCTAAATGTCACCTGTGAAATGATATTCTAATGCTAAGTAATTAATACTATAAGGTAACAATGCATTAAAATGCCTTACGCATAGAAAGAACTTACAAATATTGATTCTCTCTCCATTTCTTAACCTTAAATTTGTACTGAAAGTAAATGCCATACTCAAAATTTGTGCTATGCTTTTATGTTTTCTTTGATGCAGTTCCAGTTTTTCTGGCTGTTAATTATAGTTGCAGACAAAGGCAAGGATGGAAAATTTATTGACTGCTTTTGGCCCATGAATGCTCATTATGTGAAAATCCCAAACTATATAATTTAACAGTGTCAATATTAACCAACCACTTTATTTCAAAAGTTAATTGAAAGTAATCTACACAGGATGCAGATATTTTTGCTAGTTTTGTTCAAATATTATGTCCTTGGCACATGACACAGCAAACTTTTTGTTAAGACTGATGTTGGCAATTTTGTACAAAGGAGACAGAGAAACGGAATGGTAGCTTGAGGAGGACCTAGGATCAAGGAGGGCTTTTTTGAGATGAAGGGTATTTGTATTTCCTTATTTATTCTAACTGACCCCTCTCATCCTCTCTTTAGTTGAGTAAATCGGGTTTTTATCCTGTGGTGGACATTCCTTGTGCTCACCAAATATTCATGTTCTCTTATATTTTTCAACTTCCTTGCAATACAATAGATTATGCTAAACTGTATGGAAGTTATGAAAACAATATCCAGGCTGTGTCTTTAAAATCAACCATGTCATCTCTTATTCTCTTCCTCTGCTATGACAACCTTGTAAGCCATTTGTTTGAAATGACTTTATGTAAGATGGATGAAGGCTGCCAAACTGGAAAAGGGTTCAATCAATGATCAACCTCTGGACATTGCGTATTTAACAAATAAGCCTTTACTGGGCCAAGCCTCTGACATTTGAGGGTTTGTTACTGCACCATATCCTCCTGAGTGTACTTCACTAATACATATCCTCATGAACCCCCTGAAATAGCTCTTGCCAAAGTCACCACTGCCTTTCATTGTGCTTCTGTCTTCATCTCTCTTGACTTCTCAGGATTCAGCACAGTTACCTACTCCTCCCTTGAACCATTTTTCTCTTGATGTTCATGACACCATACTTCTCTAGTGTTTCTCCTCTCTCACTGGTATTCCTTTTTAACTTCCTTTGCCATCTCTTCCTTTCATGATGACCTGTTAACGTTGGAGCATCCTTGGGCTTAGTCCTCTGTTATCTCTCCTTACATGATTATCCAGTCCCATGGCTTTAAACAGCAGTTATATGTCTATGTCATTTACATTTATATCTTTTGTACCTCTAACTTATACCTTTTTTGAGCTCTAGACTGGTAAAGTCAACTTCTTATTTGAGATCTCCACTTGGATGTCTAATAGACATCACAAAGTTAAGAGTGCAGAGGAAGTCTCTTTTTCTTATCTTCACAATCTGCTTCTCCTTAGTTTTTCCCATCTCAAGCAATGACTCCATTACCTACTCTTTCACTCAGAACAGAAATTTGGGGATCATTAAATTTTTTCCTTCCCCACATTTCTCAGTCCAAGTTTGCAAGAATCCCACATTTCTGACCACATCTGCTACCATTCATCTAGTACAGCCACCGTGATTTCTCACTTGGGTTGGTATGGTTCCTTTAAACAGCTCTTATTGTTACTTTTACTGGCTTATAATCCATTTTTCATTCTGTAGCTAGACTACTCTTGTTTAAGTATAAATCAAATCATGTCATTCTTTTATGATTCTACAATTATGTCCTACTGGATTTAAAATTTAATGTCCTTATGATTTTCAGGTCTCTGGCCATTCGCTTCCTTCTTGCCTCTCCAACTTCACCTCAGATATAATCCCTTTACCCTCTCTACGCCAGCCACACAGACTTTTTCTTAAACCTACTCAGCTACTATTTCCTGTGCCTGAAATTGTTTCATTCATCATCTCCTATGGGAGACTTCTGGTGAGAACTCATGTTTCATGTTTCAGGCTCAGATTTCACCTTCTCAGAAACTACTTCCAAACTCATTCTGTCTGCTTTCTTATTATGTTTTACAGTCTTCACAAGGCTTGTAGCTATGTGAGATTATCTTGTTCACTTAGTTATCAATAAATTTATATTACCTATTATGTCTTCCGTCGCCTTCAAGAATACATAAGGAACACCAAGGGCAAGAAGTTTGCCTGCTTTTTTCAATCACGTACCTTTGTTCCTGGAATAGTGCTGGACACATACCTGGTACTCGATAAATTGATGAATTGATAAATGAATGAAAGTGTGAATGAATGAATAAATGTTATTCCTTTGCAGAAAAGGATTATTTAAACCTATATGGTTCTGTTGGCTCTATTTGGAGGTTTCAAGCTTTTGAAGCTTCTTTAAAATAATTGTTTCTCATTTATACACACAAAATCAATTGTTGTGGCAGGACCCCTTCATCAGGTTCTCAACAGCCTGCAAAAATATGAGAAAAAAAAAGTATTTTCCTTCTTCACGTCTTCTTTAATTTTAGGGCTCGAATATCACCAGTTTCCGACATTAGAAATCTCAGAGTATCTTATCTCTTAGCTCCTCACCAGCAGGGTCGATTTGTCAGTTCACCAGTACACCCTAAAGGGAGATGCTCTGTCACAGGCATAAGAGCCTTGGTTCTCCTCAGAGACTAATTTCTGAATTCTGCATTGAAAGAGCATTAAATCACTCCAAACAAAGGAATCTTGTTTAGCTAAGAATCTGTGGGGCCACAATTAAAGCTTCTCTTTTTAAGGCTTCTCCCTCTGTGTGATTTTCATCCAGTATTTAGTTTAAAAAAAAAAGGGGCTTGGAAAATGAAAACAAGAAATCTGAATGGTTTTTCCCTTTTTCATAAAAAATAGATCTTTATCATTTTGCCATTTCTTTGCAGAGCTTTTTTTACTTTGAGCATGAAATACTTTGTAAGAGATGAAAAAGCTTAATAGAAGTTGGGAAAAGGAAGTAAAACACTTTTGGGGATGAGTGACTTTATTGCTTTTATACACAATCATTTTTAGAATAATTTTTATATTCCACTCCTCTGGCAGAGTGTAATTCTGTGACTCATACATATATATATTTAATCTTTCTCTCTAACAAATGGCTTTGTTTATTTGATGACCTTTGCTGAGAGCCTCTGCTAATAAGTTTGAGAATTAAGACATTGCCAGCCAGTGGTGCACAGATGGGCTTCAGCTGATACTTTAGAAAAATAACATCTTCATCTTCCAGTTTTTTCCCCATAAATCTAGCCACCTTATTGTTTCACTCAGGCACACACGTGCACGTGTGCGCACACACACACACACACACCCTTTTGCTTCTTAACGCTACTGCTACTTTTTGCCATGATTAAAAGTTGTCCTATTATTTCTACCCTCTGAGTAATTGTATAAATAAAATGTATCAAGTGGAAGTAACTGGAATCTTATAAGAAGAGCGATACTTTGTCCAGATCAAATATGCTGACTTTGTAGAGGGTCACTTTAAGTTTCTGGAGAGCTTCTTTACATTGTACTGCCATAAGTCTGAAAATGAATTAGTGGCCGCATTGTGTCTCCTCAGGAAATTTAGTTTCTATGTTTGTGTCATCTCTGGGATTTGAGCAATAGGTTTCATTTTAGTTAGAAGGAAACTATACTGCCACAAATAAGGTTCGCCTTACCATTTTCTTCCCAGAGCTATTTCGGGTGATCAAAAATAACTAATAAACTAGGAGAGAAAATAAAACTACCTCAGTAGCTCAAGCACTAAAGAAATTAGGGGAAATCTTGAAATATCAGTCAGTGGGATTAAAAACAAATGTTTGAAAACAGTCCACTCTCAATTTTGTGTATGTGAGGACATGTGTGTTGTTAGGGAGACAATATGAACACCTCTATCATATCAATAAATCTAGTCTCCCCAAATGGCAGAACAAACAGTGATCTCTATGATTGAATTTAGAAGTTCTAGTAAGACCCTCCTGTCCTTTTGCTGAGTCCCCTCTACCTGCCTACACCCTGAGTTCTGATACCTTTATAACATGTGACAAGGCTTTTAATTCAGCTCTTAGACTTCAGGATTAAAATGTAAAATCATATTGACTTGGATAAGCATATGAAATAGTCTTTATTGATATCAAAAGAGAGCTAAAGGATAATGGATTTCACATGTTTAGTGAATGGATGGAGTGTGTGACGGACATGTCAACATTCATTAACTCTTAAGATACAAAATAAATGTGAATTAGATAGTGTTGCCTTATTTTCTCTGAGGACATTAAGATGAGAGGTTAAGTAACATTTCTAAGATCCTAGAGAGTCAGAATTAATGAAACAAGAAATCAACACTGTGTCCATCTGACTATATTGGTTCTCAGTCCTAAGACTCATGCCCTGTGGAGCATAGTTTGAAAATCAGGAGGAGTTTTTGGAAGGGAAAGAGGAAAAAAATTGCTGAATTGAAAGTATGCTTAGTATGCTTCATAACTTGAACTGTTTATATAACTGAAGCTATAATTATATATTATAGGCAAATTGGGGAGTATTGTAGAGTTTCAGAAGCTGTAGGCTTGCGTTCTATTAATGAATTACTGTTTGTAAACTTCTTCGGATTTTAGTGTACTTTGTTATACAAAATTTGGTTCCAAACAGATTTTGACTTTTGTTTCTAGAAGGGTCCAGTTCATGGTGTTAAATATTGTTAAGTGCTTGATTTTTTGGGGGGAGGGAGGGTACCAATTGACACTCTTGCACACACTTGCAGTAATTTATTTAATGTGTGTGTGTGTGTACACACACACACACACACACACACACATTTCTGTCCTCTAAGTAATCAAAATAGAATGTTGTGAAAGGTTTTTCCACTGGTATGTATATCCTTGATCTCCTAGACAAGGTTATACCCTTTGGCTTTATGCTTCGATACTTTGTGTTCCCTTTGTGACCTCATCACACATGTCCCTACTAGTTAAACATCTGTCTTCTGCAAATATGTCATTTCCGAGACGGCCATGACCAACTTGCTGTCATATCAGTTCATAGCAAAATGACTAAGTATATAGTAAGAGCTTAAGAAGTAAACCTGGTGATTCACAGACCTGTACCCCTGGGGATAAAAATATATGTTTATAAAAAATAAAAAATTAAAAAAAAAAGAAGTATTTAATGAAGTGAATTGAAATCGAAATTCAGTATTCCCTTTGTAAAAGCAACTATCATTGAAATGAGCAACACACTAAGCCATGTTATTACTAAAACTGTATATTTTCAGGCAACATCCTAGAAGGCAATGTTGGAGAAGAAAGTTATATGTAAATAGAGTAAAGATGCTTCAAAAAGTAATTTGTTGAAATTTTAGTTTTGTCTAAACTTATCTCATATTTGTGATATTATCCATTCTCTGAGAAAATATTTTTGTTAGGATTCTGTTAGATGCTAAAGATTGAAAGATAAATAGACTAGACTGGTTAAGAGAATTCTTAGGAAGGTCAGAAGACTTTTATGTAAATACATATTACTTAAGGTCAGAGGTCTTCAAATTTTTTGCTGATGTACTCCTAATGAGTATTTTGAAAATGTGTGGATCCCTTTACACATTTCAAAATCACTATAAAAAATTTTCATTATATATTTAAAAAGTAAAGAGTATAATTTCTGGCTTATTTTAAATATTGTAATTTTAAAATTTGAAAACAGCATATAAATCTTTTACATTTTAGATTTCAATCTAAAGAGCCATAGCACTTTATTTTTATTTATTTATTTATTTTTAAAATTTATTTATTTGATGGACAGAAATCACAAATAGGCAGAGAGGCAGAGAGGGAGAGAGGAGGAGGCAGGCTTCCTGCTGAGCAGAGAGCCAGATGCAGGGCTCCATCCCAGGACCCTGAGATCATGACCCGAGCTGAAGGCAGAGGATTTAACCCACTGAGCCACCCAGGTGCCCCGAGCCATAGCACTTTAATATCCACAACCAGCCATTTAATAATGACATTATCAAGCTTTTCTTTTACCTTTGGAAATTTGATATCATATCTTTTATATGATATTATATCTTTTATATTTGATATCATATCTTTTTCTTTAACCTTACTAAGATTTCATTTTCCCTAGGGAATTTTATCCTAAAGTAATACATTTATAAACTACTATCTTTTACTAATTATGCACTAAAGTACTTCATACTTCTTTGTAAGAAAACTATTTTTAAATTATACATGTATTTTTATTTTCCACAACTCCAAGATTTTAAAGGGTAAAATTTTTCTCCTGTAATGAGTCATATTTATAATTACCACTACTACACAATTGATCAGAGCAACAAAAATACATAAAACATTTGCATTATTACTAAGTTATTAGTAAGAAAGAAAAATTTTATTGTAAATGCTTTTAATAAAAAGGGGACTATATTTTTCACATAGTTCATATGTCAAAATTGATTTTTTCTTATTGTTATATGGTGTTCAAAAATCAATTTTATTTCTATTTTTGTTGCTGTTAACATTGAGAAATGTTTTCTTCATAGATATGTCACATATTTTCTTGAACTTCTAAATTTTAAGCTAAAGATCATTGTGCTTTATCATTATTTTTGATGTTCTATCAGCTAATTGAATTAGGTATTACATATTTGATGAAAGCAATGACTAGCCATTTGACTTTCAAATGGCATCCTATAAATAGAATCATCTACTTACTCAGTTTCTGGAAAGTATATCAAAAGGCTTCACCAAAAATTCTCAGCACTTTAATTTACATTTTACTTCTTAATCTAAGGGTACCTTGTTTAACCTGTCATACTTAGGAAAGGTTGGGAAAATTCAAATATTAATTTCAGCATAATTTTGCTAATGTAATATTTTGGTGATATTATCTTATCTTACAATTTTTGAATAAATTGTTTTCGAAACCTTGGAGTTGCTGACTTAGTTCACTCAATTTATGGAAAATACCCATAATAAATCCTAATGGTGAGAGCCAATTCTCATTGTCCAATTAATCAAATTAGAATTCTTTCTTTTTTTTTTCTTTTATTACCATATAATGTATTATTTACTTCAGGGGTACAAGTCTGTGAATCATCAGTCTTACATAATTTACAACACTTACCATAGCACATACCCTGCCTCATGAACATCACCCAGCCACCCCCTTCCTACATCCCTCCCCCGAGCAACCCTCAGTTTGTTTCCTGAGATTAAAAGTCTCTTACGGTTTGTCTCCCTCCCCAGTCCCATCTTATTTCATTTTTTCCCTCCCTCCCCCCCCACTACCACCAGCCCTGCCTCTCAAATTCCTCATATTAGAGATCTCATATACTAATTGTCTTTCTCTGATTGACTTATTCCACTTAGCATAATACCCTCTAGTTCTAGCCACATCATTACAAAGGGCAAGATTTTGTGGTTTTTTGATGGCTGCATAGTATTCCATTGTGTGAGGGAGTGTGTGTGTGTGTGTGTGTGTGTGCGCACACATGTATATATATTACATCTTCTTTATCCATTCATCTGTTGATGGGCATCTAGGCTCTTTCCATAGTTTGGCTATAGTGGACATTGCTGCTATAAACATTCAGGTACATGTGCCCTTTCGGATCAATACCTTTGTATCTTTAAGGTAAATACCCAGTAGTGCAATTGCTGGGTCGTAGGATAGCTCTATTTTCAACTTTTTGAGGAATCTCCATGCTGTTTTCTAGAGTGGCTGCACCAACTTGGACTCCTACCAACAGTATAGGAGGGTTCCCCTTTCTCCACATCCTCACCAGCATCTGTCATTTCCTAACTTGTTAATTTTAGCCATTCTGACTGGTGGTATCTCATTGTGGTTTTGATTTGTATTTCCCTGATGCTGAGTGATGTGGAGCACTTTTTCATGTGTCTGTAGACTACTTGGATGTCTTCTTTGCAGAAATGTCAGTCCATTTCTTTTGTCCATGTCTTGATTGGATTATTTGTTTTTTTGGGTGTTGAGTTTGATAAGTTCTTTGGATTTTGGATACTAGCCCTTTATCTGATATTTCTTACTGAAGTCTGACTCAATTTCTCAGTTCAAATAAATACATTAATATGTTTTCTTGTGACTACCATCTTGCTTCTGATTTTTTTATAGCCCATGTAAAACTGAGTGAAGCGTTTTAGTTACATTTTAATTGTAAATGTAAATGTATTCACAAAAACAAGTGAAAGAAAAATACAACTAAGGAAATGAATAAAAGTTCATCTTTATTAGTTTAAAAATTTTATTTTGATCAACATTCTGCTCCTAAAATTGAATCACCCCCCCTCTCCGCCCCACATTCCTGGTATTATTTCCAGGGCTGATCAATTTGCTACAGTTATAAAGGGGTCTGCCCTGTATTATGTGCAGGCTGTAATGCTTGATGCTGTTTGCCTTCTAACTTTAAGTATTGAAAAAAGAAAGAATGTCTTCATCTTTTTCAGTATGTGACTGAACAAGATAACTATCCATCCTTTTCATTACATAAAACATTTTCTTAAAACGAAAACCAAATAAACCCTTAATTTCTCTAGAAGCGACAAAGATGGTATTTGTATATCACTTATGGGTCATATTGCCTAAACTTCTCTCCCAAATCTTTTTCAAAGCTGACTCATTTCTGAAGCCCACACAAATGAAAAAAGCAAAGTAACAGAGAAGCGTTGTTACTTTCACTTACGTGCTTTGACATAGGTACCGTTTTGATAAATATCTAAATGAAATGATACGAGTGGTGATCTCATGAAAAGCCTATGCTTATGCCCTCAGAGTGTGTGACTTGGCCTGGGACTCTGGTCTTTTACAGATTTCTAAGCAGAGTAGTACAAGAATGTCTTCTATTTCAGGGCTTACAATTTGGGCAGCTGGATAGGAATCTAACAAAAGAATCCATCAGAACATGATTCTCAGTTTCACTTACTCAGAATTAAAAGTAAGTTGGGCAGTGGATTAGGAAAACAGCCTATAATCAGATCAGTGACCCCCGTGAGACCCTGTCATTAAAACTTTAGTGTTGAGCCTGCAAGCCTCTGTTCCTCTGATTAGGCAATTTACTCTATTTCCACTCTTCTGTCTGCCAAAACATTTAGTTGCAAAATGCTTTCTAATTCTCTAGACTCATAAAATGTTGTTCTGAGAAAAAGGAAAGAGAATGGATTATCTTATTTTAGCTACCCTTCATGATATAATCAGAGAACAGGAGGGATTTATAGGTAATACATAAAGAGACAAAAGGAGCAGATTTCATTAGATGGCCGGAAGGGCACAGACCACGGCTGGGTGCAAAAGCTCAACATTCGTGTCTTTGCTCCTCAATATGTGGATCACAGCGATTACTTCTATCCATTAGCAACATGGTGGAGAGGATGAACTGGGGCTTCATTTTCACTAAGTTGATTATTGCTGAAGATCACAACTGTTCAGAGACTCCGTTTCCACATCTGTGTGGTTTGAATAATAATTCTTTCCATTACCTTACAGGTTTATTTTGATGCAGTAATTGTTGGGAAAGTGTTTTTTTAATGAATAAAAATTATTATCTAACTCACAAATTCTGACTTTGATTTTTAATTCAAGTCTAGCTATGTTGGAGTTTATTAAATACGGTTGTAATGTATTTATCGTACTTTATTTAAGGATGATACTGATTAAAAAACTGCAGGGCAACATCTAGTGGAGTCATTGAGATATCTCTATTTATATCTTTCACGAAGATTGCAAGAGACTACTTCCTGCTTCCATTAGGGATAATTGGAGACACCAGAAAAGACTTTATTGTGCATCTCCTTTATTCCTAAACCAAAGTGAAAAGCTGTAATTAGAAAAACCAAAATATTATGGGTTATAGAATTTCTCAGATGTGTTTCCTTCTCATCTGATTTAGATGAACTATTGATAGAGTTCTGACCCCAACTGCTCATTGTTTGATCCCTAGATGTAATAAATTTCCCAGGCATTTATCTTAATAATGAAAGTAGAACCCACTAAAATCATACTTGTTAATCTGATTTGATGCCAAGCCTCAGCTCCTCAGAGATGTTCACTGCGTGTGAAGAGTGAGTAAAAGAGATGAGGCCAGCTTGTAGAACATTTGAACATAAATAACAAGCAGGGGAGAAATATAGTTGAGAGAGATGACAATGGTATCACTGTGTAAAACACATTTTTCCTTTCCTCAGACTAAGGGCATTCTAAATTGTTTTATATAAGCCTTAACCTTTCCCATGAAGGTGTCTGTAAAAATAGTGCTTTTGCAACCTCATTCGTGATGATTCTGTAAATCAAGAAAATATCTTCAACAATGGAAATGTCATATCTGCTGATGAGCCTTGTTTAGTGGAGTTTGTTTTCCATGCTTTTTAAATCAAAGAATTTGCTTCTCTCTCTCCTGGCTTTGGAGACTATGAATGCAAAATCACATTGTGAAATGTAAGGGAGGTTATTAGTAGCAACTGGGTTATTTTTTAAAAGTACAATGAAAAATATTTAATGTTTTTTGTGGCCAGCTCCATCAGATGAAGTTTTAACATTAAATAAATTGCAAACATATACTGTGTTTTAAAATGACTACTATATTATATTGGACATTTTAAGAGTATACTTTGTTTGGTTTCAACCAAGTCATAAATTGGTCTGCTTGCCAGTTACCTAAAAAAAAGCAATGAGGGGCGGTGGGGATCAGATGACTAGTGTGTATCCTTAATAGTTTACCTGATGTGCTCTTGGATGTTGAGCAAAAATAGCATATCCTTCCAAGTGCCATATTTTCTGTTTTTAAGGGGAAAGTACACCTGTATATATTTTTAAAATATAGTTCAATGTATTTTTTTAGATTATATTAATTGTCTTTAATTGTTAAGATGTGAGTATAGATACCAAGGTGATGACCTCCCTTATTAATCTGGCTTACCTTTCTCCCATACTAATAAACCTCCCCCTTAACACATACTCAGAGAATGTAAGAAGAAAATTATGAAGGAAATTGTAGTATAAAATAGGTGTTGATGAGGAAGCACTAAAATATATACATATACACAGACAAAAGAAAAAAGAACATTTTGTGTAAGATATATCAGCAATGATATAGATTTGGGAAACTGCCCCCCCACACACTAAAAATAAAGCAAAACAAAAAGGCTGGACTAGGTAACTATTTTATTTTATTTTATTTTATTTTTTAAAGATTTTATTTATTTATTTGACAGACAGATCACAAGTAGGCAGAGAGGCAGGCAGAGAGAGAGAGAGGAGGAAGCAGGCTCTCCGCAGAGCGGACAGCCCGATGCGGGGCTCGATCCCAGGACCCTGGGATCATGACCTGAGCTGAAGACAGAGGCTTTAACCCACTGAGCCACCCAGGCGCCCCTAGGTAACAATTTTAAAAGCACACATTATTCACAAATAAATCCCAAGAATCCAAAATATATGTTAGCCAACTCCCACTTGGTATTAGCTGTGTAGAAGGAAGAGGGAAAATAAAAGTAATTTCTGATGATCTTTATAGCAGGAAAACCAATAAATTTAGTCAACAACATGAAATGCAGCCCAGAATTGCAGTTAGCATAGGAAGTTCAGTGGGCCAAATTCAGGAAAGTTGCCTAAACTAAGGGGGCAGCATTCCCAGGGTTCAGTTCAGGAATGACTATAGCACTACAGAAGTGTTAGTTGTTATGGGTCAGACTGGACAATCAAACTCTTAAACTAACCAACTGATACTGTTTTCTAATACCAAGACCTATAATATAGAAATGCTGCTGAAATTGGTATATGACCTGAGAAGGATAGGCACCAAGGAAAGAAAATATCCAGAAAAGATGGGGTAAGGGAGCAAAGGAGGCAGATCTCAAAATTGTTCAAACCATATTTTTGAATCTCTTACTATACTAATAGAATACAAAATCATAAGTATCGGAAAGCTACTCTTGTGTACCTTCCTCTATTAGTTAGGAAACCTATCTTGGTAATATATAAACAACATAAAGCAATTATAATAAAATCCCACCCCTCATTTAAAAAGATAACAATGATTAGAATAAGATTCATACAAATATTGAAATAACCTTGCAATAAGAGCTTAAATAATTTAAGACAAATCTATAAAAGAGTAAATCAACCAGACTTAAACAAAGTCCAGAGAGGTTTGAAGAAAAGGAAGGTTTCTAAAGTAATTTGATATAACTCATGAAAGAATTAAAAATATAAAATCATTTAGGAAATGAGTTTAAACTAGAATTCAAGAAGGAGCAAATACCTTGGATAATATCTTAAAATAAATACAAAATAGAATAAGCAAGAGTTTTAGATTGGAGAAAAGGTATTAATGCGTAAATGATATGTAGATGATTGGTTAGAACATAAAACGTGAATAAAATGATTCTTGTAAGAAACAGAGCACTAGACAAAAATAACTAAAATTTATAATTCAATCAAGAATATTAAGACTATGGATTGAAAAGATGTACAATGTTTTTAGGGAAAGCAGTAACAGCATAATTTGAGATTGGGCACGTTCACAGCACTATGGCAGTAGACAATTTGAGATATAATCTAAAAAAATACATTGGCAGTCAAGCAAAATGTCCAAATACTTTTTAAACAAAAGATAAGCATTTATCAGACTTTTTGATGTCATGTTGTGATGGAAGAAAATGGCAAACCATTTTTAAGATAATCAAAGAAAGGAAAATGGAAGCTAAGAATTTTATATCTGGCCAAACTGGCCTTCAGGAAATAAATGTTGATTCCATAAAATCTAGACATAGACAATAAACTTCATTAGCTGGAAAGCATTTACATAAAGTATAGTGAGAATTGAGTATGCGTTAACTTGTGAAACTAAATTATGGATCTAAGGAAGACAGTATAGAATATAAAGAAAGGATACATGCAGAAAAATATAGTCACCTAATGAAAATGAGAATAGTAATAGTATATGGAAATAGTATAGTCTATCTACTACCTTGTGGAAATTAACAGAGTAAAAGGATATTGCTACAGATTAAATGCCTGAAAGAGAAAAGGGTCCCCAGTTAATAAACTCGTATTGCTTAGAGTGGGGAACCAATACCGAATACATAAAATAGAAGGGACGAAGAATAGTATATGAACTCACCACTACATAACAATTGAAAGAAAATAAGTACCTTTCTAAATAAGAAAAAATATATGCCCTCTCCGATAAAAGACAGCAAATAAACAAATCACAAAGAAAGACAAGACTGGATAGGACAAACATATCAACAAACATGAAAGGTTCAAATAGATATACCATTAGAAAACTGATATTCTGATATCAGATGAAGTATGTTGCAAACAGGTGTTCTACCAAACATAAAGAATAATGATAAAGGATTCAACTTGTCAAAGAAACCTAGTAATAAATTACTTGTACACTAACAGCAGTTTCAAAATACATGGTGGAAGAACACCAAATATGACTTAGAACTAGAGAAATACATAGTTATAACTGTCATAGGACATTTCATTACTTCTTTTCTAATAATTGATAAGCAGGCAGTTGTTTTAAAAGACTGGAAAAGGGGCTGGGTGGCTTCGTCGTCAAGTGTCTGCCTTTGGCTCAGGTCATGATCCCAGCGTTCTGGGATCGAGCCCTATATCGGGGTTCCTGCTCATCAGGAAG
This sequence comes from Mustela nigripes, assembly GCF_022355385.1. Lineage (NCBI taxonomy): Eukaryota > Metazoa > Chordata > Mammalia > Carnivora > Mustelidae > Mustela > Mustela nigripes. The sequence goes on along the minus strand of NC_081560.1, from coordinate 25,960,356 downwards.
CCTGCTTCTCCCTCTCCCACTTTCCCTGCTGTGTTCCCTCTCTTGCTGTGTTTCTGTCAAATAAATAAAATCTTAAAAATATATATGTGTGCATAAAAGACTGGAGAAGACTTCAACATACTAGTGACCAAATTGACCTAGTGCTCTAATACTGGAGATAAAATGGAATATTAAAGCAGTGTGTGCAAAAAAACAAGAAAAGAGAAGGGAACTAAGGATAGATGTGAGAAAACCTATAACAATCTGAGTCAAAACTGACCATATCAATAACACATGAAATGAAAATTGAAACACAGATTTGAATATCCAAGATTTGAAGACTGGATATAAAGCAAGGTTCAACTTTACAATGTCTATAAGAAGAACACTGAAATGACATGAAATGTTTTAAATTGTGAGAAATATATACAATGCAAACACTAACCATAAGAAAGCTGGAGTGGCTATATTAATATCAGACAGAACAGATTTCAAAATCAGTATCATAGAAGATATAATGGGCCATTACAAATTGATACGAATGTGAGGTTTATTGATGTTTTTAGATTTTCAGTATTCTCTGACCATACATATTCATGGAGATATATATATATATATATATATATATATATATATATATATATATATATTCACACTTGTATAGAAAACATAAATATCTTACAACTTAATAAAGAGATACTCAAAAATGTCCAAGATAGACAATGCACAAAAATAGTTACAAAAATGGTCACTAGTCATGTGAAAAGATGCTCAATTACTCAACAGAGAAGTGCAAATTAAAATCACGAGTTAGCATTTCTCATTCTCTAGAATAACTAAAATTTGAAGATTGACAGTGTCTTGTGCAGGTGAGAAACCTCACAAGTTTCTGTTGGTAGCACAAAAGAGGCAAAACCACTTTGGAAAGAAAGGTTGTTTGCTCTTGGCAAGTTATAAATAGTTTTATATGACCCAGCAATTTCCAGATACTTAAGGGAAATGAAAACCTACGTTTGTTTAAAAGAAAAAAAGAGACATATGCTTGGATTTCCATAGCAACAAGATAATTCACAATTGTCAAACCAGAATCCTCAATTACCTTATTGAACTGGAACCATCAAAGTGCCCTTCAACAACCGATTGAATGTATAAGTTATAGTCATACAATGAAGTAAACCTCTACAATGAAAGCAGGGAACTACTGGTCATTGAATAGATATCATAGATATGGTGACTTGAAACATCCAGACATAAAAGATTACTTTATGAAATCATTTAAATAAAGTTTTTTGAAAAATTCAAATTTTTTTGAATTTTTTATTTATTTGAGAGAGTGAGAGAGAGAATGCAAGCTGGGGTAAGGGCAGAGAGAGAAGCAGATTCTCCATGGAGCAGGGAGCCTGATGTGGGGCTTGATCCCAGGACTCTGAGACCAAGACCTGAGCCAAAGGCAGATGCTTAACTGAGTCACCCCAGGCACCCCTAAACTCTTTTTTTTTAAAAAAAGATTTTATTTATTTACCAGACAGAGAGAAAACACACAAGCAGGGGTAAGGGCAGACGAAGAGGGTAAAGCAGGGTATCTGCTGAGTGTGGAGTCCTATGTGGGGCTTGATCCCAGGACCTTGAGATCATGACCTGAGCAAAGTCAGACGTTTAACCCACTGAGCTCCTCAGGAACCCCCTAAATGAAATTCTTAAGCAAAATAAAACTCTAGTGTGTCATGTCACAAAAACTCAAGTAGTATGATAGAGGCTTCCTATTAGGCAAAAATGGGCACTGAGGATAATAACGGCAATGACTTAGAAACACATCAAACATATTTAGGAGTTTATAATACCAAAAATTATCTTGCCTCATGACTTGGAGAATGCTAAGGAATAAACTTGTGAATGCTCGTGAACAAAAGAAAATCAAGCATTTATTCTGCATTTTCCATACCATCTGCACCAAATAGTTGATAAGAGGAAGCTCCTTTTTTAGAAATATTCTGGAGAAAAAAATGAAGACAAAGTTATGGAATTAGAAAAAACAATTTCCATTTTGAAACCCTTGCAGAAATATATCTTGTAATGGAGCATCAGTGACTGCTAAGATTGTATTTGACCGAACAGAAGACAACCAGACATTATGTGCCTTTTAGTGGATTTGTGCACTGTTACATATGAAGTATCCTTGACAAAAGATAATAACCTATATCTGTGTCACTTCTATATCTAACTATATATTTTTTTAAAAAATGCAGATAACAGAGGAATATCATAGATGGCACTGAAGAATGCTATCACCAAAATTCAGTTTCTGGAAAACACAATTCCATTTCTTCCACACATAAATTATAAGGATTAAGTAGAGTTAGGATGAATCTATAAGTTAAAACAGACTTGACAGGCATTCTTATTAATTGCACTGTATTAACTTTATTTGGATTCTGATTTGAACAAATATTTGTTAAAATCTGTGAGACTACCAGGAAAATCAGGAAATATAAACACTGCATATTTGTTCATATTAAGGAATTTTGTCAAATTTTTAATTCTAATGGTATATTGATTATATTTTTGAAAGAATTCTTATGTTTTACAGAAAAAATATGAAATAATTATAGATATCATATTTCAAATTTTCTCCAGAATAATCTGGTCAGTATGATATTGGATCTAGAGGAAATCAGATTGGCCATTAGCTGCTAATTATTGAAGTGTGGTTAATGGATAATTTGGGGTACTTGATACAACTTTATACAACTTCTGGTTGAAATGCCCCACAGCAAAGATATAAAGTAAGAAAAAGACTGTGTTATTCTATTCCCAAAATCAGGTAAGAATTTTAGTTAGTGAATCACTGAACACCATTGAAGCAAATGGTGGCTGGTAATAGGTTAAACTATTATATGTTGCTGTCTAAGTGAACTGCCCACTGACTGACTTTATTCACTGCATTTCCTTAACTTTTAGCACTGGCACATTTTGCATTCTGTAGTTCTTATCTCTAATTTATCATCTATAGAGACCTGATCTTAATTTTTGAAATTTACCCTTGCTGTTATTTCAAAGATCACAAAGGGCATTACATATGCCAAACTTAATTACTTCTTCACAGTAATCAACCTAGTCAATTCAGAACATCCTTTCCTTCCATCCTTTCCTTCTTGGAAGCATCTCCATTTTAGTAAGAAACTTTGTTCATTAAAACTTAATAGCTCCTTTTCTTTATTGAACCTCGAAATATAAAACATTATCTAAGAGTTTGCACAGGCAGTCCCACTGACTAAGTACTGAAAGACAATAAAAGCCAACTGAAGAAATAGGTTCAATAAGTTCTAAAAAGGGTAGTTGTAAAAATTCGAGATGAAAGAAATGTAGTATTTGGTTATTTATTTTGGGAAAAGGAAGAAGGTGGTTTTGAGGAATGCAGTGGGTTCTCTTTACTGAGACCCAACAATTTTCAGACATTCAAGGATGTAGAATGAAAGGATAAAAATACAAAATAATTAATAATACCACAGGTTGAAGAGAGAAATAGAAATATCCACTGGACTTTTTATTTAGATTAGCCTCAAGTGGTTGAATAAATACCTGTTGAAATGAACTGAACTACCAAGATCATCACAATGAGTAGGGTGGTGAGAGTGGAAAGCTGATCACGTTGGATTGAGGAATGATTAGGAGTTAAGAAAAGACATTCAAAATAGGCTAAAATCAGAGTGCTCAGTGTTCAGTCGGTAGACCATGCAACTCTTCATCTCAGGTTTGTGAGTTTAGGCCACATGTTGGGTGTGAACTTACTTAAAAATATATAAATAAAAGCAAAATAGGCTAAAATAATTTAATGGGTCAATTTCTCAACCAAGAATATTGTCTATAGATTAGATTATAGTTGTTTCTATGACTATATTAAATGTATATATAAATATCCAGCTCTAAGTCCATTTTCATTGTGAAAGGTTTTTTTGTTTTTGTTTTTAACTATCTCAGGTACTTTTTCTTTGATCCATCAAATATAATTGGCTTTATTCCATTTTGCCTCATACATATGTTATTTACTGTCTTACTGAGTAGGGATTAATTCTTTTGTATATGTAATATATTAATTTAACACTGTACCAGATGTCTGAGGAAATAAATTACAGAAATTTTATGCCTACTGCAAGTTCTCCTAATTTCAAGGTCTTTAGTAAGGAAATTTTGCAGATTCCCTTAAAGGGAATATCTAATGCTTCTGGTTATCTACTTCTCTTATTCACAAAAACGTTTGATGACAGTTGGGCCTAGGAAAGAGGCTGCTTGTTGTCTACTAACCATCCCCTATCCCTTTCCTGAGTAACAGAAGAGCTATTGTTGGGAATGGTGATGTACCCAATAAATAACAACAGCAAGTTTCAGTTTCTCTTCTATCAATAAGATTTTCAGGAGACATAAGTAAAACTCTGACAGCTCCCAGTTAGAAGATAAATTAAATTTGGGGGATATATCATTCAGCACAGTGACTATAGCTGTGCATTTGAAAGTTGCTGAGCGACTAAGTTTTGAAATCTCATCACAAGAAAATTGTAGCTATGTGAGGTGATGGGTGTGTTAACTAGACATTGTGGTAATCATTTCATGATATATACATAAATCATCTTTTGTACACCTAAGACAAATTGTTTATGTCAGTTATATATGAATAAAGCTAGAAAAAGGATTTAATGGAACATCTAAGAAAACCCACTTTTTTCTTCTTCCTGCTGGGGCTGTGAGTGTGACGGTTAGAGCTTTAAAACCATTTTATAACTGTGAGGTAATGTGCAGGTAGAAGCCAACCACAAAGACTGGAGGATTATTTTATGTAAGAGACAAAGGAACACCATCATGTGTAAGCCAATGTGTTGAGCGGTCTCTTTCACTATCAGCTCAATGTCTTTTCTGGCTAATATACTTACCATATTTTAAAGATATTCTAAATCAATTGTATTTTCCTTAGAATGATTTGTTTCAGTTATTTAAACCTTAACATTATAGCTAATTTACTGGCAATCAGCATTTCAAAGACTGTTCTCAGAACCTATTTGAATTTCTTGTTTTGACTACTAGACAGTGACATAAAAATATTAGTCTCTAATATAGGAAAAATTGGGTCAAACTATATGATGAGAGTTTCTGTAATTATCATGGTATGGATATTTATGTTATTTGCTACCAGTGAATATAAGATACATTGTTTCTCTTTTAAAGATTAAGAGAAAAATTAATACAACATTTTTCAAGGTAATGGCATCAAAGTAACTATGCAATTTCACTAAACATATTGAGTCTTGGAGACTGAATGGAAGCAACATGAGTTTGGCTCATGGTTACAAATCTCATATTATTTCCTTTTAATTGAGGAGACCAGAAGTGGAGGCAGATGTTCCTAAATCTATCTCCTCACTGAGCATTCAGAAAGATTTTCGCATGTGTAGATTTGTGGTGGTGGTTGTGCTTTGAAGTGAATTACTTTTTCTGTACTGAAAAGTAGTAAAACTGTATTCTGAAAATATATAATTCAGGGACTTTTTTCCCCCATTAACTCAAACTAGCCAGCTCATGAATTAGTTGGCATTTAAGATGTTTTATAAAATAAACTATTAGATTTTACACACAAAGCATGAACGAGAAAATAAAATGTAGAGGAAGAAGAGTGAGAAAGCAAAAAAAAAAAAATTTCTTTGCATTTGAGATAATACATATACATTTAGAAAAGGGTCTGTTTTATCAGTGGTAATGACTGTTCAAAATTAGATTTACTCCTTTAGGTTCAAACTACTTTTATAGGGTCATTGAAGAGTCAATGAAATCTGCTAATGATTTTCATGTTTTTTAACAAGTATGACATGGTTCTATTTCTATTAGTGGTCATGCTTTTGGATTTGTATATTAAGTATATTTTAATATCTCACTTGATGTAGGTCACTTGGGCTTCATTCTTTTAATTTGCAAGACAGTTCTCAAATATTCCTTTTGAACCTGCCTCAGCAAGCAATTTTCTGAGAAATTTTTTTGTTCTCTGGTGGGCAGTGTTGATGATTTCAGTATTCTCACCGAAGAATCTTTTATTTTCCTGAAATTGTAAACTTAAGATCTTTGGAAGGAAATAAAATGTATGAAATAAGAGTTGAGTTGACAGCTGGGAAAATTGGGGATGGGGGTTCAAAACTGCCTGAAAGCTACAGGGAAGTGTCCTCCTAGAGAGTAATGTAGATAGAATAATTTTTTTTCCTTTCAGTTTGTTTTTTGTTTCTACTTTTCAAAGTGGGAATTTTGTGTTTTTTAGGTGCAAAGAATTGACCTACAAAACTGAAGATCTAAAAAAAAAAACAAAAAAAAACCAAACTGAAGACCTATAGGTTAAAGTACATAGTTGTAGTGTTTAGTTTTACTCTTAAAGATTTACATTTTGCAACAAAGATGAAATACTCCACACTTGTTTACTCGAGTTTTCTCAAGTGTTGGGCCCTGACTCCAACACTGACCACAGAGGCAAGAAGCTGAAACCCCTTTTCTTTGGATTTCGAGAAGCATTGTTTCAACAGCTGTTATCAGCAGTGCAGCTTGCCAGATGGATATCTGAGTTTACAATTTGGGGAAAATTAGAAAGATTTCTGGGGTATTTACCCCTAAGATGTTGTGTGTGTTATGCTTCCACAGAGTCAAATGAAACTTGAAAATAATCACTAACCATAAAATAGTCCCTTGACTCTGATACATTCCATTGATTAAACCCAAGTTGTTTTTGTCCATCTCTTGTATCAAGTAGTGGGAGAGCAATGAGAAGCTTGGAAGATTTGGAGCCTTGGGTCCTGGATTTGGGTCCTGGTCCCCAATTCTGCAACTTACCACTTCTATAACCTTTGGAAAGCCATTTGATGTCCCATGTTGTTCAAATTTCTTCATCTGTAATAAGGGCAAATAATTATAATTACATTTATCAAGTACTTTTTATGTACCAGGCATTGGGCACATTACATGGATTGTAATTCTCTTACTTACCCTTTGAAGTAGGCACTGTAATAATTTCCACTGCAAGTGAAGAAGGCTGCAGCCAACAGAAGTTTGAATAATTTCCCCCAAATCACAAAGATTGCAAATGCTAGAGTTAGAATTTATCCCTGGGAATTTGTCCAGTGTGTTTCCAGAACTTGGGCTTTTAACTTCTGTATCAGTATGTAATTTGTAAAGATTTAAAGCCCATAGAAATGTAAAGTGGTAGCAATTTTATTATAAAAACTTGAACTGTGTAAGTGTAAATTGGTTAGTAATGGAGACTGCTTGATATTGGCAGGAAGACCATCAACTAGGAGGCCTTTTGGCTGTTCAGCCAGTTTCTATTCTTCACTTGGGAGGCCAGAGGCAAAAAGATTGGATTAGTGCCTGTTCGACCTATAGATGACTTCACCCTGAAATCTGTTCTTATTTTAGAGTATCCAGTGGAATGCGCAAAATACTTCTGATCAGTCTGTTTGATCATAGCATATGAAGTGCTGCTTTTTCTCAGCCTAATTCTTATCTGAAAGGGAAAAGATAGAATAGTTAGATTAACATACTTTCTATATTCTTACTGTTCAAAAATCATGAATATTTTATTTGTATATTCCTATTAAAGATATTAAATTTTGTGTAACATTAACCTTAAAATTTAAAACTGCCTTTGGAGTTACATCTTAAGATTTGCCTGCACACATACTATGATGATCTAATATCTATGTGCTAATTTTCTCATTAATTAGTATGCCCTTGGCATCTGGCACCATATGCTGCAATGTTCCAAAAAAGTTACCATAGCATAACTTTATTACTGCAAATCATAACATTGGTGATGCATGATTTAGTAAGCACAGAGAGATTTGACAGAACTTTCATATAATTATTATGGCATATTTAGTATGCATTTCATCAAAGCCTTGTGATGATAACCAATATGGATGTACAAAAAGAACATTGAAACTACCCCAAATATGATCAATAATTTCAGGGAATAAATATTCTTTATGTGATTTTTTTTAAATGTTTGTACCTATATTTTCATACAGTCTCTCATTAAAATGATGCCCTCAGAAAGATCAATCACAAAAATAAATGAAATACACATTTCTAAAACCATTTAATTCAAATTTTGTACATATCCTTTAGTTACTTAATATATATTAAACATTTCATAAAAACATATTTGGATATCAATTTCTTTTTCTCAAATAGTCTTTAGGCTTTTTTTTTTTTTTTTAATATACACTATGTGTTTCCGTATATCTTTAGGAGTGTACTTGTATCTTTGTTTGTCTTCAGGTGAAATTAATTGGATACGGTTTCTAATGAACAAGTTAAGAAGTTGTGACGAGGCAAGAGTAAATGATGGCGTTTATCACTAACTACCATCCACCATCTTTTGGAGTGGTAAGTCGTTTCGGTATCTTGTTTCAGTGACTCGAGCCTATTACTTGAGGTAACAAATTTCTATATGTTGTTATTTATCCATCTTTTAAAATTTTCTGTGACAATGAGAAAATTGGCTTTTTTGTGTGTTTCTGTATCCTAAGGAGTAGAACCAACACCCTATTCAATATCTTTTAAACATAAAATCTTTAAAACAAAGTTAAGAGTTAAGGTATGTGCTATGGTGATTGCTGTTAAGTGTGTAAATCTGGTGATTCACAGTTCTGTACCCTTGGGGATAATACATTATATGTTAATAAAAAAAATCTGAAAAAAAAAACAAAGTTAAGAGTTATCTAAAAAGAATAGAGCTATTTGTTTGTTTTTAATAGCAGTAAATGGTTTTAAGAAATATAGAATTCACTTTGGTAATTTTATAATGAAAAGAAATGAAATCCAGTCACTCAATGAAGTCGTTATATACCTCAGAATGGCAAATTTGGAACAGAATCTGGATCTGCTCTATCTAGTGGTACTCTTTGATCTATGTCCAAATTTTATTGTTCTCTAAAGAGGGATGGGGAGCAGATAAAGATGATGGGAATGATTTTTTTTTTTTTTTTTCTCAGAAAGCGAGGCAAAGAGTCTGAGGTGATATCTCTTTACTTATTGTCAGTTGTTGGAACTCACCTGTTGAATATAAAGAATGGGAATAAGTTATCTCTGGCTCTTTTTGAATTAATTCAGTTGTAGTCACCTGCCTTTCCTGCTACACACTGGTTTGTGGGAAATCACAAAGGTTTAGTGTGTTATCAACCAAAAATCTATAAGTTATGTTTATGGAAATTTACACATTGACTAAATTTATGAAAATGTTAAAATAATAGCTAGGCCCACCCTAAAATAGAACAAGCTCAGATACCAATATTTATTTCCAAGCAAAACATAAAACTGGCACAATGATAGACTAATAGAATAGAATAGAGTCCAGGAATAGATATACACACATACAGTGACTCTTGATTTATGATAAAGATGTAACTGCAAAATAGTGAGAATGGTTTATATCAGGGAATAATTCTGGGCCAAGCCTGTATGCAAAAAAAGGTGGGGGGTGGGGAGGTGGAATCCTCAATCCACTACTTGACACAATAGATGAAGTTCAATTCCAGGTAGATTATATGTATAAATATGAATGGTAAACAATAAAACTTCTTGAAGATAATAATAGAGAATTTTAAATAACATTTAAAAAATAGTATATGAACATCATTAAAATAAGCTATTAGTAATATTTCATTAAAATTTTTAAAATTCGATTTATCAAAAGACACTATTAAGAGGGTGAAAAGTCAGGCCATTGAGTAGGGGAATATATTTGCAACATATATAACAGTTGAAAGTTTCATGTCCAATACATATAAAGATCTCCTACAAATAAATAAAAATGAGACAGATGGTCCAACAGAAAATGTATCAGAGGACTGTGCTACCTCTTCACTAAAGAAGATATATAAATGGCGAATAAATGTATTAGATGCTCAACCTTATTATTCATCAGGGAAATTTAACCTCAATATAATATCTACACATTAACCACAAGGGCTAAATTTTAAAACTGATAGTACCAAGATCTCAAGTGATATGGCACAATCCCTGACAGAACTATAGATTATTTAACCATTTTGGAATACTACTTAGTAGAATATACTCCATAATATAAGAATTCCATTCCTACGTATATTCCCAAAGGAAATGTGAGCACATTACCCACAAAGCATGAGCAAAAATGTTGAGAGCTCCAAAATGGAAACCACTTACATGCCCATCAGTAGTAGAATGGATAAAGTGTAATATATTCATATTTTAGGATATTATATAACAATAAATATGAAATAATCACTGATAAATAGTGTAGATGAATTCAACAAACAGTTTTTAAGGGTAAGAAACATTGTTTCTAAACAATACATAGTGTGCTAAAAAATACTTATTGTGTGTTTGCATTTATTTGAAGCTCAAAAATAGGAAAATTTAATCAAGACTATTAATATTCAGGATGGTGGTTATCTTTGGGGAGGAAGAAAGGGTAGCAATTGTAAAATGGCATGAGGGAAGCTTTTGGTGTAGTTTAAATGGTATTTTTCTTGACTTCCATGGTAATTACACTTGTACGTTCCTTTTGTGATAACTCCTTGAACTCTGCACATATGATTTGGACATAATTCTGAGTATATGCTACTGTTTATTATAAACAATTATTTTTAATTTTTTAAGTTTTAAAAAAAAATTCCAGTTAGTGAACATACAGTGTAACATTACTTTCAGGTATACAATATAGTGAGTGATTCAACCCTTCATACAATACCTGGTACTCATCAGAGTGAGTGCACTCCTTAATTCCCATCATCTCTTTTACCCATCCTCCCCCGCCACCTCTCCGGTAACCGTCAGTTTGTTGTCTATAGTTAAGAGTCTGTTTCTTGATTTTTCTTGATTTGCCTCCCTCTGTTGTTGTTGGTTTTTTTCCTATTTGCTTGTTTGTTTTGTTTCTTAAATTGCATATAGGAGTGAAATCATACAACATTTGCATTTCTCTGGCTTATTTTGTTTAACACAGTACTTTCTAGTCCATCCACATGATTGAAAATGGCAAGGTAGACACCACATCTCCTTTACCTATTAATCATCAGTGGACACTTGATCCATTTCCATAATTTGGCTATTGTAGGTAATACTGCAGTAAACATCGGGGTACATGTGTTCCTTTGAATTCATATTTTTGTATTCTTTGGGTAAATATTTGGGTAAATATTTGGGTTGTATTGTTTTGCATCCCCACCAACAGTGCAAATGGGTTCCCGTTTCTCAGTATCCTCACCAACACCTGGTACTTCTTTTTGGTTGATTTTAACCATTCTGACAGGTGTGAGGAGACCTCTTGTAGTTTTGATTTGCATTTCCCTAATGATGAGTGATAGTGAGCATCTTTTCATGTATCTGTTGGTCATTTGACTTTTTTGGAAAAATGTCTATTCATGTCTTCTGCCCATTTTCTAAATTGGATTGTTCATAAGACTTATCAAGAGAAGAGAATTTGGGTACTATTTTCATTGACTACTCATAAATTCTTAGGCTTATGATCTTTTCTTGTTATATAAAATTTCAACTCAAGCATTGATTTCTGTTTACATTTTTTATAATCACACCTTATAAAATTAACCGTGTTGCTAATTTCTACTACTATCAGCCAATTCATGGCATCTCTGATACTTACAGCACAGGGAAGTGGGTAGATTTTTAAGCATTCCTAGGAGGATTTTTGTTCAGCTGTATTTATGTTGCTTGAAGAAGAATATCATTTTTCTACTAAATCACCTATAGAAGATACTTGAGGTCCTAAGTGCAATTACCCAGCTTGCTAGATTTTTTTTTTTTTTAAAGTATCAGGGATCCAATATACTTGGGGATTTGAGACTGAGTTGGGAGTCTTATATCTAAAATCCTTATTAATTATGACATCCATTCTTATGGGCTTGGCTGACTAGCTGGTGTTGGGGAAGTGGCTGAAGGAAATGGCTTTTATTTACTTCTGATCCATCTATCCCTGAAATGGAATTAAGATATTTTATATCTCCAGGCGTCTGGAAGTGATTTTTCTGAAGTAGCACCCAGGCAAAAAATAAAATAAATGTCCTTTCTTTAACTTTTCCCTCTCAAGTAAACAATCTAAATGCATACCATTTATTGGAGGAGCCCAAAGCCAATATTTAAGTCATCAATTAACATATAGATATCTTTTGAATACCTGAAGCAACTATTTCTAGGTAAAATAAGATATACTGATATGCATCCTAATGATATCTGTAGAGATTTCTTATTTTACTTTGAGTTCAGGATAAGTGATTCTTTTTCAGTTTTTTTTTTTTTAGTACTTCATATTTGCTTCTAAGGCTGAGTGCAGCTCTTTAGTTGCTGTATTTGTGGCAAGTATCAGAAGTAATTATTAACTTAATATGATATCCCACTTTTTGTTGCTTTATATTTCACCCTTCAACTCATTCTACCTGCTAATTCATACTTTATATTTTTCTTCATCTTTGATATTCTTTTTTTAATTTTTTAATTTTTTATTTTATTTGACAGAGGGAGAGAGATTCCAAGTAGGCAGAGAGGCAGGCAGAGATAGGAGGGGAAGCAGGCTCCCTGCTGAGCAGAGAGCCCAATGCGGGGCTCGATCCCAGGACCCCGGATCATGACCTGACCGAAGGCAGAGGCTTAACCCACTGAGCCACCCAGGTGCCCCCATATTTGATTTTCTTTATAACAATAAATGATATTTTTGAACAGACAGACATAATGACAATCTGTAATATAACCTATGTTTTGCTGCTGATTTAGAAAAAAGTTTTTTAGAAGTAGGGAGCATATTATTCTTTTTTAAAAAAATTTTTTATTTCTTTTCAGCGTAATAGTATTCATTGTTTTTGCACCACACCCAGTGTTTCTTTTGGGAGCATATTATTCCTAATTAAAAAATGAAAACTGTCTCAATAGGCATACTTATAAATATCTACTCAAGACCATAGAGTTAGCAAAATTTTTAATATTGCATTTGGAAGTTTTATTAAATAAGCTACTATTTATATGTGATATATTTAGAGAAAATATATATAAATTATTATGGAAAGAATATTTGATAAGGTCTTAGGAATATAAATGTATTTAATGAAGTTATATCACATTCCTAAAGTAATTTTTTGTTCATTCATCTGACACATTGCCAACTGTGAAGCTCATGAAGAACAATGGCCAAAGAAGAATGAGATGTGTATGATAGGCAGATTCAACCAGACTCTTTCACTGCAAAAGTAATATTATAGTCTTAGTCCAGTGTTTGAATTTTTTAGCAAGAAGCTGAATAGGTTCTCTGTCTTTAACTTATTACTCATATGACTCGAAGTGATTTTAATCATTGCATAGACAAAAGCATAATTTAAGGGAATAAAACAAAATCATGACTCTCAGGTAAATATAAAATAAACATGTCAATGATTTTATTTAACCCATTATTTAGTGAAGGGACTGGCAAGATATGACTGATTCAAAGAGCACTTTAAAACTTAGGGTATTTGAAACAAAAAAAGAGGTTAGAGTATTTGTAGGCAATTTATCAAATAAAATTTAATATAAAATTGCTGAGTTGGATAAAAATACTCTCAAATGTCTTATAAGCCATAAATCTTTGGAGCTACATGTTCTAACAGATAGAATTTTCATCCTCATTGGATAGAAAATCTACAAATTAGCAAGTAACTTCACTAAATCTGGGATCTTTAATTAATAATAAACAATTTAATGGACTGACCTCTAAACACATCCTCCTGGACAATCCTTGGGTGATGTTTGCCCTTCTATAATACTGAAAGGATATGTTTTGAATTACTTGCCTTATATCCAAGTTTTGGATAATTTTTCTGATACAAAAATAGATAGGCAGCTTATCTTCATATTAAATGCAATTTGAAATTGACAAATAGCTTTCCCTGCTTAAAACCATATTGCCAGAAGGGGAAAAATTATCCCCTAATTCAAGTGCCAGGCTACAGGTTATTAAATACCAAGAAGGAAGAAATGTGCTCACAAGAGATGCAAAGAACTGTGGGTGTTTATACTTCAAGTAATGCGATGAAATTGACTGTAACTAATAGAGTGTGAAATAGTCTCCCAAGAAACATGATGAAGTCCTAAAGAAAATAGCTTAAAACAGGAGTGGACGGAGGTCTTAAAATACAAGCAAGGAAAATCACTGCTGCATTGGAAGGTGATTTTTAAGTTATTGCGGAGTGTTATGACTCTAATTTTGTTATTTTTACCCATGACTGGCCATGTGTCATTTTAACATTGATTTGCCTAATTTATATGTACTCCAGAAAACAAAATAGAATCAGAGAATCCAATGCTTCTACATATCAATAAGGAACAGCAAATATTTGCTCCTTAGATAGGTAGTGCTGTCTGGGGATTCACATAATAGGGAAAGCTGTTAAACTGGTTTTCCTAACAGAACTCAGCACTGATTTTGTGCATCATTGATATTCTAGTCAAGTTTATTGTTAAACATCCTGAATGGCATGATGGTTTTGTGGTCTGGAAATTACTCCTGAGGGTCTTCACTAAGAGCCTACCCTACCTCAGTCACCAACAGCTTAGATATAACTTTATAAACTTAATATTATGCTAATGAAATTAGATAAACAATGCATGTTAATGAATAGGTTATAATAAATAGAGATTCCCAGGGATTTAATAAAAATGGTAACTTTTATATTTAGAGGTAGACTTCTCTATGTTTATTATCAGCACTTCATCAATATTTTCTTAAAAGGATGATTTCTCTCATACATCAGTTTTTTAAAATTATTTTATTTAAATTCAGTTAGTTAACATTTAGTGTATCAGTAGTTCCAGATATAAAGTTCAGTTATTCCTCTGTTGCGTATAATACCCAGTGCTCATTACATCATGTGCCCTCCTTAATGTCTATAACCAGTTACCCCATCTCCCACCCAGCTCCCCTCGAGAAACACTCCATTTGTTTCCCATAGTTAGGAGTCTTTTATGGTTTGTCTCCTTTTTTAATTTCATCGTATTTTATTTTTCCATCCCTTCCCCTATGAGCCTCTGTTTTGTTTCTTAAATTCCACATATGAGTGAAACCATATGATAATTGTCTTTCTCTGATTGATGTATTTCACTTAGAATAATATCCTCCAGATCCATCCACATCATTATGAATGGTAAAATTTCATCCTTTTTGATGGCTGAGTAATATTCTGGGATTTCTTTCTTTCTTTCTTTCTTTCTTTCTTTTCTTTCTTTCTTCTTTCTTTCTTTCTTTCTTTATGAAGTGAAAGGACATCAGTGTTTTTTGAAAAACAAATGTAATCACCAAACCATTTCTTTATCCTAAAATTTAAGGACACTTCCATTTATGCTAGTTTATCTCCCAAACATGGGTTTGATAGATTTCAACTATAATTTCTCTTAGTTAGAACTATTAAAACATGAATAGTTAAATGCAAACAAACATCAGTAGCATCAGTATTTTTATAGTCAGTGAATTTCCTGAGATAGTCGACATTTAATTCTATTTGACCACTGACATTGTAATTTTGTAGTAATTTCAAGACAGTTGGTTTTTATTATTTGTTTTGTTTTCCATGTTTAATATAGGCTGTCATGAACATAAATGTGTGTCATTCAAATTTAAATGGTATTTAAACCCACTCATTTTTAAGGATTTTTTTTTTAAAGAAACTTTTTGCTAGCACTTCCAAACTGCATATTCCTCTAATATTAACTAATCAAGGCATATGGAAGTATCATTTAAAATTTTTTACTGTATAGGAAGAAAGAGTCACCATAAAAATATTTTTTGCTCCTAAAAATAATTGTCACTTAAAAATAAAAACTGGAAACTTACTTTGTTGTAATTTAAAACTTTTGTGATCAACAGAGACAAGCAGTTGCAGATACTTACATTTTGTCACACAAACATTGAAATTCTGTGTGTTTATTTTATTAAAGTATGAAATGCAATGTTTTAAGATTATGAAAACAGGTGTTTTATTCATAGTTAATTTTTATTCTATTTTCAACATACTTATAACCTACTATGGTTAATCACAAAAATATAGCTAAGCAATTTCCAAAATTTGTAATTATCACTAGATGAAATGTGACTAATTTGAGATGACTCACCAAAGAGATGAATAAATTGAGCCTGTCATGATGTTATATGTCTATTAAAAATATTCTAAACTTTGGCTGCCTATACACTTTAACCAATTTTCAGGAAAATTTTATAATGAATGTTTGGGCACATGTGTGCATTTATTTGTGTATGTAATCTGTTTTTTCCAGAGAGCTTTTTGTCAAACATTTATTATTATTGGCATAGGACCTTAACTCTTGTCCAGGACAGGAAAAGAAAATTCTTGTTGATCCTTTTCTCCCCACTCTTACTAGAGCTAGTAGTTCTCATCTCTGCCTTTTTTTCCCCTACGACCACATTGCTCTCTGGTTATTCCAAAAGTCTCCTCATTCATCTTTCTTTTTACTTTTGTATCCATTCTCCACACAGCAGTGAGAATGAACTTTATAAAACATAAAGCATGTCATGTGACTACTGTAATTAATTCTTTAAGTGTGGGGTACCTGGGTGACTCAGTAGGTTAAACCTTCGACTCTTGATTTCAGCTCAGGTCAAGATCTCAGGGTTGTGAGATCCAGCCCAGTGTGGAGTGATGGAGTAGGGCTGCAGATTTCTGTCCTCCTGCTGCCTCCCCCCGCTCAAATAAATATTTAAAAAAAAAAACCTTTTAAGGGCTTCTCACTGCATCAAAAGCAGGACCATAAATATTGACCATGGCTTCCTAAACTCTGCATGAGCTCTCCACACTCCGCTTTCTCTAACCTCCCTCTTGTTCACTGTGCTCCAGACACATGGCTGCCTGCTGCTTGTGGAATACACATGTATTTTTCTATTTCAGGATCTTTTTTGCTCCTTCTGTCAAGCATGTGAATGCTGTTTCTGGCTTTCCATAGTGAACGAACAGGATTAGTTCAGAGGCCTTCCCTGATCACCCTAACCAAGGCTCTATCACTTACTCTCTATCAACTCATTTTATCTTTATTCCTTTTGTGAAACTTTTTGCAGCCCACAATTATATCACTTATATGTGTTTACTTGCGTATTATCTGTATCTCACAGTAGGATGTGAGTTTCACGAGTGCAGACAAGCTGTGTCTCGTTTGTTGCTATTATCTCATTCCACTAATTCTAGAAGGGTGTATTCTACTTGTTGTAAGAAAGGAAGGGCATGGAAAGGAGGAAGAAAGGAGGAGAGGAAGGAAGGGAGGGAAGAAGGAAGAGGAGAAGGCAGAAGAAAATTACTGCCATTCCTATTAGCTTTACTTTCAATTTACAGACTGAGTTCAGCAAATCAGATTAATTCTTGTACTGAGTCAGTGAAATTACTCAGCTGAGTACTATAAAAACATTTTTTATTTAGTGGCACATTTGGAGTCAAAAATCTTCCTCCATTCTGAATGTTAATATTCTGAATATTAATATGTAATCTGCCTTTATAGAGAGGCCAGGAAGTATCTATAGAGGAAAAAAAAATCTCAGTATAGAGATTAAATCTGCTTCATTTTTTCACCTTTTATTTTTATTTTATTTCTTACTATGTTAGTGACCATACTGTACATCATTAGTTTTTGATGAAGTGTTCCATGATTCATTGTTTGCGTGTAACACCCAGTACTTCACGCAATATGTGCCCTCCTTAATACCCATCATGGGGCTAACCCAACCCCCCATCCTCTTTCCCAACCCCTAAAACCCTCAGTTTGTTTCTCAGAGTCCACAATCTCTCATGGTTTGTCTCCCACTCTGATTCTTCCCCTTCATTTTTCCCTTCCTTCTCCTAATGTCCTCCATGCTATTCCTTGTGTTCCACAAGTAAGTGAAACCATATGATAATTGACTTTCTCTGCTTGACTTATTTCACTCGGCATAGTCTCTTCCAGTCTCATCCACGTTGATGCAAAAGTTGGGTATTCATCCTTTCTGATGGCTGAGTGATATTCCATCTTTTTCATCCATTTGTCTGATGAAGGGCATCTTGGCTTTTTCCACAGTTTGGCCATTACGGTGTGGCAGTTCCTCAAAAAATTGAAAATAGAACTACTCTATGACTCAGCAATTGCACTACTGGATATTTATCCCAAAGATACAGATATAGTGAAAAGAAGAGCCATCGGCTTCATTTTTTTAATATGAATCCACAAATTTAAATAATCACAAACAGAACTTTAAGAAACACCTTTTACAGATGCAGAATATGCATGACTATTAGATGTAAGAAGGTTAATGGAAGTGGAAGTTAACATTCTCAGAAAGTTAGGGTGTGCCTCAGGGAGAAAGTGGGGGGACCAGAACTCCTTGGCAGGGATAACTTCTGTAATGAACCCCAAAAACGAAGTAACTGTCATTCTCTATGAAAGAGATTGAATCAGATAAAATTATTTTTTCACTCTCTACTCTGCTAAAAAGATATATATTTTTTAAAGATTTTATTTATTTATTTGACAGAGAGAGATCACAAGTAGGCAGAGAGGCAGGCAGAGAGAGAGAGAGAGGAGGAAGCAGGCTCCCTGCTGAGCAGAGAGCCCGATGCGGGACTCGATCCCAGGACCCTGAGATCATGACCTGAGCCGAAGGCAGCGGCTTAACCCACTGAGCCACCCAGGCGCCCTAAAAAGATATTTTAAAAATATATGTGATACTGACAGATTTTTGGCAAGAGAAGTATATGTTCACTCTTTCCCCACTAGTGTTTTCCAAATAATATTTTGCTCTGCGTATGGATTCCTGTCTAGAGTTGAATGCAGATATTGGCACCATCATCCTCTTGTTTGTCATCTGGGTCCTCATATGGTTGGGCAGCAAAGTCACTTCAATTTTGTTGTAACTATGAATTTCAGGAAGGAGGAACTGGTATCCTTGGTCACATCCTCTTTCCGAATAGAGTGCCTTGCATGTGTGAGGGAGATCATACCTGGGGTAATCCTTCCTTAGGCATCTAAGGATAATTAAAAACAAAACAAAAGAAAACAAAAACACAAAAAACTCTTTGAAAACCTATATATACTTTGTGCTCATGCATAGAAAATCAAAAACACCTAATATATTTCAGATATTCCTCAACTCGTGTTGGGACTTCTGTCCCTATAAACCCATCATAAGTTGAAAGTTTCACAAGCTGAGAATGTACTTACTACACTTAACCTACTAACCTACTTAACCTACTAAGCATCACAGCTTTGCCTAGCCTGCCTCGAACATGCACAGAACATTTACATTAGCCTACAATTAGGCAAAATCACCTAACACAAAGTCTATTTTATAATAAAGTATTGAAAAAAATATATATATATCTCCTATAATTTAATGAATACTGTATTGAAAGTGAAAAATAGGGGTGCCTGTGTGGCTCAGTCATTAAAGGCTGGCCTTTGGCACTGAGCCCTGAGTTAGGCTCCTTGATCAGCAGGAAGCCAGCTTCTCCCTCTCCCACTCCCCCAACTGTGTTCCCTCTCTCTCTGTCTCTCTGTCAAATAAATAATAGCCTTAAGAAAAAAAAAAAAAAGTGAAAAAGAGAATGGTTGAATGAGTAAGGAATGGTTGTAAGTCTAGCATTGTATTACTTTCATGATGGTGTGACTGACCAGAACTATGGCTCACGGCCACTGTCCAACATCATGGGAGAGTACTGTAGCACATATTGCATATTGCTAGCCTAGGAACAGACAAAAATTCAAAGTACAGCTTCTACTGAATTTGTATTGCTTTTGCACCATCATAAAGTTGAAAAATTCTAAGTCAAGCCATCATAAGCTGGGGACTCTGTACTTAGATGACAAGTAATTTCTGAAGAATATTTTCTCCAAATTCCATGTGAATGCTGGATTTGGGTGATCTAGTTTAGTTGATCAAAGTTATAAAGATATCTCTTTCTGGGCCTCTAGAGAGGTCTCTATGTTATCCTTGTTAAAGTGACACATTAAAAACCAAAACTACTTTTCATTTTTATTAAGCATTAAAGTGCTCAACCCCTCTTTTTCCCACACCATAAACTTCTTAGGAAGATATTCAATGTGTGTAAAATATGCAAAACACAGAAGGGCAGTGAGTCTCTGCTGTTTTAGAACTTTTCTGCTTTTAAATTTTTGTTTAGTGCTAGAAGACCTTTAATAGTATTACACATCTTCTAAACTTCTAAAGTAAAGCCATCCATGAAAAGAATAGTAGAATCAATGTGATTTCATGTTGGGAATACTTTTAATATATTTAAGAACTAGAGTAATGTTCCAATTGCAAGAACTAATCATTTATTTACTATAATTTGGCCAGCTAATTGCCTAAGAGTTTAACACAAAGAAGGTAGCAGGATGTCATAATATTTTAGTCAGTGGCATGTTTCAGCTTGTTGATATCCAAGGAGATCATTGATACTATTTTTCAATTTGTTATTTAGTTTTAAGTAGGTGAAGTTATTGGAGCACTGATTCAGGAATCAAAAGATCCAACTCTGGCACAAGCTGTGCAACTTGAAGCAAACCAAATCACCTTTCTGTACCTTGGTTTTTTAACCTGCAAAATGAACAAGTTGGCTTTACTGAGCACTTAAGAGATTTACTTTCAGCTTTAAAAAAATTTATTTCATTCATCTCTTGCTATTCCCATGCACTGCAATAGTCTTTACCTCATGAGATACATGCTGAATCATTTAGGGTAAGGTAATATGATATTAGTAAACACCTCTGCAATGATTCAGAAGTGTGTGTGTGTGTGTGTGTGTGTGTGTGTGTGTGTGTGTGTATCTATCACCCATCCATCCATCTAGAGACAAACACATTAGCAGAAGCAAATGAGGCAAAATATTAACAATTGGTGAATGTAAGTGGAAGGTAAGTAAATGCATAAAATTCTTGGAACATTTTTTAAAGTTTGAAACTTTTCAAGAGGAAAAGTAGGAGACAGGATAAGTAACTTTGTTACAAACTCAAGAAGTAATAGTGAAATGGCATAAAAGTGAAAATGTTTTGTTTGGGGATTAGTGCCAAATACCCATAATGCATTATTCTAAACCTTGGAAGAATGTGCGTAATTCTGCCTATGAGGTCAAATCCATATGGTGAGTCTTACTCCCCTGTGGCTATTTATACATACAGTAGGGAAGAAATAGAGCTAAACATGGAGACAGAGCCTGCTGGTGACATGTCCTGCCATGTGCAGTGGCTATATGTTGGCCAAATAACAGAGGGGCCCAGGACACATGCACTTTACTTTTAAGTAAAGACGGCTTCATTTGTAAACACAGCCCAATTAATGTTCTGTAATCACATTAGCATTATCACCTCTTGGAGTCGGTAAGGAAGAGGATAGGGATAAAAGAGCAGAAATCACCTTCTCTGTGCATAGACTCAGGATGTATGAAGAATCCATTATGTTAGTGTCATAGCAAGTGTAGTAACTGATGGGTATGCCATGAATATGAATATAACTAGAAAAATGGCTTCACTTAAAAATTTAGGAAAGTTTCTGCTTTCTGTCCCAGCCTATTAGTTTGTACTTGTAGTATAAAGTCAATTTTCAGTTTATATTTTTGACTCAAGCTACTTAATAAATTTAGTTTCCATACTAGGGCACCCTTTGTCTTTTATAATCATGTCTAGCTTCTTAATGTATCAAATTAAAATTTGTTTCTAAAATACATTTCCCAGAAGTTCTGAAGTTTTCTGCCTTTGTGAAATTTTGGGGAAAGACTATTTTTCCCTCTGGCTTTATTCTGTTTGAAAAAAAAGTCACTGGAAAAAAACTTTAACTGCACATTTTTTTAACAAAGTCTCTTTTTGAAAGTATGTTGTTACTGAGATTGATAGACCATTTGCAGATTATAAATGCTGTATTGCAAAAGTTCATATTTCTAAAACTAAATAATTTACAGATCACTACATCATATCAAATATTCAGTTTTAAATACCTAAACAAATTTTCAGAGGCAGTTTCTTATATCTTATTATAATGAAATCATTAGTATTTTAACTTCTCAAAGGAATCTTTCCAGAAGTCTTTAGGTTGGCCCTATAGAAAGAGATCCAACACAGGGTACAGCAAAGTGTGATCTGCTCTGGCCACGGTTATCCAAAGGTACAAACATGTTGATGTTTCTGTAGTGAGGTTTTGTTATTGTTTCTTTGTTTTTATTTTTAAAATCTTTTTTATTCATGCTTTTAGTTTTTGCAATGATTTCATTAAGCCAACCATTGCCTGGCTTTAATTAAATAATTTTGGACTCAGTCCAAAAAGTGTGTATCACAGAAGGTTTTTTAAAAATTTAATTTAATTTTTTCAGTGTTCAAGGTTCATTGTTTATACACAACACCCTGTGTTCCATGCAATACATGCCCTCCATAATACCCACTGCTAGGCTCACTTAACTCCCCCACCCCTGCCCCTCCAAAACCCTCAGTTTGTTTCTCAGAATCCACAGTCTCTCATAGTTTGTCTCCCCCTCCGATTTCCCCCAATTCATTTATCCTTTCCTTCTCCCAATGTCCTCCATGCTGTTCCTTATGCTCCACAACTAAGTGAAACCATATAATAAATGACTCTCTCTGCTTGACTTATTTCAGTCAGCATAATATCTTCCAGTCCCATCCATGTTGATACAAAAGTTGGGTATTCATCCTTTCTGATGGAGGTTTAATATTCCATTGTGTATATGGACTATATCTTCTTTACCATTCAACTATTGAAGGACAGATTGGCTCTTCCCATAGTTTGGCGATTGTGGCCATTGCTGCTATAAACATTGGGGTACAGATGGCCCTTCTTTTCACTACATTTGTATCTTTGGGGAAAACACCCAGTAGTACAATTGCAGGGTCCTAGGGTAGGACCCTGCAATTTTTAATTTTTAATTTCTTAAGGAATCTCCACACTGTTTTCCAAATTGGCTGTAGCAACTTGCATTCCCACCAACAGTATAAGAGGGTTCCCCTTCCTCCACATCCTCTCCAACATTTGTTGTTTACTGTCTTGTTAATTATTTGTTTGTTTTTTAAAATCTAAATACTGTGCCCTTAAGTTAATATTTCAAGAACTGAAAGACAGGAACTAAGTTATAAGTTATAACCAATGTCAGGTCAGATATTGGTTCAGGAATCTGATCTTTGTATAGGTAGTGTGTTAAGAGGATTATTGTCAACCAAAGTCAAAAAGGGTACCAGATTAAAAATGATGACGTTTTTTTTAAAGAGCTGGAATAAAATTCCAACAGTGGGAAATTCTATATCAGGAAGGAAGAATATGAGCAAACATAAACATCTGAAAGTATATGTTAAAAGCAATCTGTGTTGGGAGGGGGTGCAATTACAGACTCAAAGGACAAAGTTGTTATGAGTGTAGCTAGGGAATGACCACCATAGATGCAAAATTTCATGAGTATTGAAGGACTGCTGAAGTTGCAAACAGGCTCTTCCAAGAAGGCAAGGATTGAGAAGGGCTGGAACTGGTTTTTTGTCTAAACTAAGGACCAATCTGAGATGGTCTCTGAAATATCTGAAACATGGGAGATCATAATTACCAAGGTAAATAATAGGCCCAGGTGGGCAATATCTTTTTAACACAACATCTTGTTTGTACATTCAACCAGTAACATTTGGAAGCAAGTTTTATGAGCTCAGTTTTACATATGAGGACATTGATCCAAAGATGTTAAGACACTTATCCAAATTTATACATTAAGGAGGTGTCAGACCTAAAGTTCATACCTACAGCTTTTAAGTCCAATGTCAGTGCCTTTCCTACAACAGCAGGAGGGAGCCTGTGTACCCTCTAGGGGCTTCACAGAACATGTGTTTTAGTTTTTAATTAGCTAGAACACTAAGTTATCCAAAACACTTCATTCCTTATTAATGTTGTTTGGTAACAGTGATTTTTTTCTTTGTAACTCTTCAATTTTTTTCTTGTAAGGACAACATTTCCAGATATTATCTTTGAATATATTGAATATTTAACAACGATCTGTAAATGCTCTCCCACAGCCAGCCATCTGAGTCACTGTCTACAATGTGTGGAGGGATAAATATTCAAGAGTTGATGACAAAGTAATTGAGTTGTATTTAGGAAACCATTCTATAACCTCTCTTTACCTCTTTCCTTCCCATTCTTTTTATATTTTTTAAAGATTTTATTTATTTATTTGACAGAGATCACAAGTAGGCAGAGAGGCAGGCAGAGAGAGAGGAGGAAGCAGACTCCCTGCAGAGCAGAGAGCCCCATGCGGTGCTCGATCCCAGGACCCTGGGATCATGACCTGAGCCGAAGGCAGAGGCTTTAACCCACTGAGCCACCCAGGTGCCCCTTTCCTTCCCATTATTATTCCTAGTACTTTAATTCTGGTCTAGCTTTTAGATTAAACCTATGTGTGAGAGCTTCTAATACATCACTCCAAATTCTCTTGGATGTGCCTCTTTGTATAGTCACTGCTGGGGTACACTGTTCCTTGAAGACCCTCAGCCTCACACAGGTGAATTTTTTTTTTTTTAAATAGTGTTTTATCTTGACCTAGGGCTTCCTCTAGCTTCTGCTCCATGGCTTTTTTTGAGGGCCCCTCTTAGAACTCTTGGAGGAATTTTAGGGTCACTCATGGGTGGATAGTTGGGGTTGAGGTTTTGGTGTCTCTGGGCTAACTTTGACCAGTAGAAACAGAAATTAATGGAAAAATAATCTCTCCTATTCCCATCTGGGCTGCAAGTTCTGATGTATATTTCATAAACCTTCTTAGAATGTCCTGTGAGATCAAATACTGGCATTCCAGCCGGACCAGTAATGAAATAATGCATCTTTTGATTTGTTGTCCTTGTTTTCCTGTTAAACTCTCCTCACCTCCAACTTCCTAGGATCCCATTAGCTGCTTTGTAAGTCTTTGTGGCTCTGCCTTTGAAGAAAATCAGGCCAATGATGCAAATATATAGATTTGGTTTTCTCCAAATCTAGGGCACTATTTCAATTGTGCTGAATAGGAACCTAAAGAATCTGGAGACTGGGACTAGTAATGAACCTTTAACGAGCGCTGGCACTCATTAGACATGGAATCCCGAGAAGACCTGGCTGAAGTTCCTGCCCAAAAGAATCACAAGTTGGCAAGTTTCCTGGCCCAGCATTAAGTATCTAGAGGGGAATAGGTTGGGATCAGAACTCTGTATTCCCTCTCATCCCCCAGGCATCTGCTCCCTCCTTTGCCCCAAGCCTCCTAAGATTGAATTGTCTGACTCTGAATTTAATGGAAAACTCTGCTCTCGGAACTGCATCTCAGAGCCAAAAGCAAAGCTAGTAATGAGCCCCAGGTGGTATGTCCATTTGCTATTTGCTTCACAAGTTACGTATGGCCAAAGAATTTTACCTTGTGTTTTCATGATACATATTTTAAAACATAGATTTACTTTACAACTAAACTCTAAGTATATTTTTATTGTAATTTTTCCTATGGTGTATTTAGACGTAAAAGTACTTCCTATAAAGAATCCTAGCACAGTTCCAAACTTCTACTCTAATGGCCAAAATAATGATCAATTTCATTAAAAACAGCAATTACAGTACATGCACTAAAAGATTATAGTCAATTCATTTTGCAGATTTACTTTAATTTTTACCTGTGAAAAGTATAATTCTCTTCATCAGAGATGATGATGATTGTTTCCAGTGTTCAAGTTGCTAGTAAAATATCAAGTCGCAAATATTTAAAACCGTACTTTTTTTTAAAGTTTCATTTTTTAAAAATCTAGATATTTACTGGTAATGAGTGTAAAATCCGGGCCATAAAGAAAATATATTTTATACAGTTAGCTGCAAATAGAGAAGTGCATTATCAAACTAATGTCATTTTAATGAACCAGGTGACATATCCTTAAAAATATTTTAATGTTAAAATCTTTCCTTCCCTTCAGGTGGAACAATGTGAGGTAGTTAAGGCTTACTGCAGAGTAAAATTGCTGATTTTTCATTTTTTCTGAGTGCTTAAGCACCTAGAAAGTAGACTGTTTGAGATACATGCCATATCTAGTTGCAAACTAAGTTTTATATGATGGCTTTCAAAGCAGAAAATAGACATCTGGTAATTAATTTATTCATAGCTTAATTGCATTTTCAATGTCATAAGTCTTAAAAATGTAAGTATTTCTTTGATGATGTATGCATACTTAAATTGCACATGGATTTGTTTATTGTCAGTAAGGAAAAGCAACAAACTGAAATATTTTAATGTTGTAATTTTTTTGCACACTATATTTTTGTGGTCTGTCCTTAGGCTAAGTCAACACTTCATTATCTTATCACTTGTTGATTTGTAGTCATACTTAACATAAATATTTTTGACTTTCAAAACAGAAATAGTCTTTGAATTCTTTTCATGGATATTCTTACAGGGTTTCTTCTATGTTCATGTCAACTATCCTTTGATCATTTTCTGTTAAGTTTTATATACATAAAATAGATATTAAGCTTACGGGCTGTATAATGTTAAGCTATAGAATATTTAAATTCTTATGGAAATTGCTTTCAATTTCTTTCAATTTTACTGAATGCAACATGACCAATCCTAGATTCCATACTTATTACCCTAATATAATTTCAGTGACAGTTAAGCACGGTGCTTATGCAACTAATGTCACATGTTCAGTTGCTGAAGTGGTCTCTTCACATAGAGAAAGGCACTAATTCTCAGCTACTAACTATACCTGCAGGTGTGAAAAACATACCATCACTTAGGAAGGATATTGCTGAATAGGCAAAAATTGTGTCATGTAATCTAATTTATAGAGAAATCAAGAAAGTAATACTATCAGAGGCAGTATGCTCATCAACTATGTCATTTGTCCCTTTACATTTTCCAGCCCTTGAAATTAGTCAAAACACTGTCAGTTGTAACAGTCAATGGACTATGAACCAAAGTGAAGCAAGTCGTACAAAATCCTGTAATACAACTCAGATGGTGGAGCCTCTGATCACCTGAGTAGACTCCAGGAGGACAGTTTGACTGTGGAGTTGCTTGGAGGCACACCAATTTTGTATCAGAGGAAAATAAACTTGTTATGAGCCACTAAGTTTGGGGGTTGTCCATTCAGAATAATCAAGCCTGTCCTCACAGATGCTGATATTGGGGCTGAAGTTGGAGAGATTTCTTAACAAAAACCTAAAATATGGGTCAGCACAAGACTAATGTCAAAGCCTAAAAGAAATGGCGATATTTACAATTGTGAAATATTTAGCAAAATGCACACCTGCAAGTTTTGAGGAAGCAGATCATATACTTAAAAAATCAGAATGAAACACCATCACCACTACCACCACTACCACCACCACCACCACCACCACCACCACTACCAATAACAATAACAACAGTGTGTGGCTTTAGGGGAAAAGAAGCTGAAAAAAATAGGATTTTGAATAGTTGCACTTGGTCAGATTTGACAAGGTATTACAGAGAAATGATGAGTTCAAGTAATAGGTGACTGACCTCTAAGCAAAAATGGATTTAAGAAAGTCCATTCATTATTTCTGACTGCCACCAAAAAAAAAAAAAAAAAAGAAACTAAGGAATAAATTAAAGTAAAATCTTTAAACTGACTTAATTGTTTCAGGGGAAAAAAATCAAACTAATGGTATGGAGCCAGTAAATACTTTTAACAGAATAAATTGATTTAGGGCAAAAATCTTATTGGGGTCCAGATAAGCACACAGCCTTGAAATACCCTTATTTAAATTCACAGAAATATATGGGAGCAAGAAAACAAAAATTGTAGTAAATCTAAAACTTATATTGGAAAGACCAAGATTAGTTTTGGGGAAATATAATATCTCAGAGCAAAAATACAGAGACTAAGACTCAAAATCACTCTTAATGTCTAATTTTTTGACACTTTTTTAAATTAATATTTTATTTTTTATAAACATATATTTTTATCCCCAGGGGTACAGGTCTGTGAATCACCAGGTTTACACACTTCACAGCACTCACCCAAGCACATACCCTCCCCAATGTCCATAATCCCACCCCCTTCTCCCAAACCCCCTCCCCCCAGCAACCCTCAGTTTGTTTTGTGAGATTAAGACTCACTTATGGTTTGTCTCCCTCCCAATCCCATCTTGTTTCATTGATTCTTCTCCTACCCACTTAAGCCCCCATGTTGCATCACCACTTCCTCATATCAGGGAGATCATAGGATAGTTGTCTTTCTCTGCTTGACTTATTTTGCTAAGCATGATACGCTCTAGTTCCATCCATGTTGTCGCAAATGGCAAGATTTCATTTCTTTTGATGGCTGCATAGTATTCCATTGTGTATATATACCACATCTTCTGGATCCATTCATCTGTTGATGGCCATCTAGGTGCTTTCCATAGTTTGGCTATTGTGGACATTGCTGCTATAAACATTCGGGTGCACGTGCCCCTTTGGATCACTACGTTTGTATCTTTAGGGTAAATACCCAATAGTGCAATTGCTGGGTCATAGGGCAGTTCTATTTTCAACATTTTGAGGAACCTCCATGCTGCTTTCCAGAGTGGCTGCACCAGCTTGCATTCCCACCAACAGTGTAGGAGGGTTCCCCTTTCTCCGCATCCTCGCCAGCATCTGTAATTTCCTGACTTGTTGATTTTAGCCATTCTGACTGGTGTGATGAGTTGATCTAACTCCTCAGCCACTAAAGGGGCATAGTCTCTAAACAACCACTTCAGACATGGACAAGGATGATAAACACAGACTTAAGTCCACAGAGAACGCTGGGTCATAGTCCATCCTTCTGTAGGTCATGGTCAAAGAGTAATTCCAGAACATTTTCTACTCTCATGACTTGCCATCCCTTACAGTGCCATTCCAATGGGGTTGCAGAATGGATATGTGACAGACTTCCCTGTTTAGATGGAAATTGGAATGAACGGAATGATTGGTGAACATTACTGATTCTCACAGTATTTCTCAATTTTTCAATAAATCAAATAGACTCTATCACTCTTTGTCTCCCATTCTTCCTTCTTCTAAAGGGTAGTGATTTACAGTTATTCTGTACAAGCTTTATTATTATATTGGAATATGGAACGGAGTTAACTCGTGTTTTTAGTTCAGAGAGCTCCAAACCAAGCAAAGCCATACCTTGACCTGATACATTCACTAATGGATATCATTCAGAGATAAGCCTTTTGACCGGATGCACTGATGGGGTAGAATTTCAGACTATCTCCTCTGATGCGGGATTCCATGTGGAAGGGTATTTGGAGGACAGAAGGGCAGACCAAGGCAGAGAAAAAAGACCACTGAATAAACTATTTCTTTCTCTCATACACATTCCTCATTTGCAGTGAGTCAGGGCCATAGGAATAATGTCAATTCAAGGACCTGAGCACAGAAGTGACCTGTATCACTGAGAAAATGATCTCATAGGCAGGTATGATCCTTTATTTTCTCTTTCCCTGACGAAGGAGCTCTATGTTCAAATTCTCCATCAGCCAATATTACTAAGAGCCCATGTGGAAGGTGATTGCTGCCCAGACCCACAGAGGACACTAGGGAACAAGAAATAAGAGAAACTATTTGTTAATCCAGTATTACCAGGCATTTCTGGATTGAAACATGGATGATTGATTAGTCACCCCAAACTAATATAAAAATGGCTAGAAGAAATGCTTTTTATTGCATTGTAATTTTATCTTCTCCTTGAGACGTTTAGGAATAAATACAAGACCATTAGAAGTATATTTTAAGGGTATGGAATGTGTTTTAGAGGTACATTCATCCCTACATTTAGTTTATTCTAAATAACCTAATTCACATGGGACATTTTAAGTGTCTACAGTGTGAAAAGGAATTATTTTTCAGTGAACAAATATTTCCCTCAAAAGTAAAAATTGCAAGCATTTATATAGCATTTAGAAGAGGATGGACATTTTCTTTTTTTATTAACATATAATGTATGATTTGCTTCAGGGGTATAAGTCTGTGAATTGTCAATCTTACACAGTTCACAGCACTCACCATAGTACATACCCTTCTCAGTGTCCATCACTGAGCCACCCAATCCCTCCCCACCAACCATGCCAGCAGCCTTAAATTTTTTTCCTGAGATTAAGAGTATCTTATGGTTTGTCTCCTTCCCTGGTTCCATCTTGTTTCAATTTTTTTCCTCCCTTCCCCCCATGACCCCATGCCCTGCCTCTCAAATTCCTCATATCAGAGAGATCATATGATAATTATCTTCCTCTGATTGACTTATTTTGCTTAGCATAATACCCTCTAGTTCCAGTCATATTGTTGCAAATGGCAAGGTTTTTTTTTTTTTATGACGGCTGCATAGTATTCCATTGTATATATACCACTTCTTTATCCATTCATCTGTTGGTTCTTTCTGTAGTCCAGCTGTTGTGGACATGCTGCTATAAACATTTGGGTGCACGTTTCCTTTCAGATCACTACATTTGTATCTTTCAGGTAAATATCCAGTAGTGCCATTGCTGAGTCTTAGGGTAGCTCTATTTTAACTTTTTGAGGAAACTCCATGCTGTTTTCCAGAGTGGCTGCACCAGCTTGTGTTCCCACCAATGGTGTAGGAGGGTTCCACTTTCTCTGTATCCTTGCCAACATCTATCATTTCCTGACTTGTTGATTTTAGCCATTCTGACTGGTGTGAGGTAGTATCTCCTTGTGGTTTTGATTCCTATTTCCCTGTTGCTGAATGATGTTGAGCACTTTTTCATGTGTCTGTTGGCCATTTGGATGTCTTCTTTGCAGAAATGTCTCTCCATGTCTTTTGCCCATGTCTTGATTGAATTACTTGTTCTTTGGGTGTTGAGTTTAAGTTCTTTAGATTTTGGATACTAGCCATTTATCTGATATGTCATTTGCAAATATCTTCTCCGTTTCTGTCAGTTGTCTTTTGGTTTTGTTGACTGTTTGCTATGCAAAGGATTTTATCTTGAGGAAGTCCCAATAGTTCATTTTTGCCCTTGCTTCTCTTACCTTTGGTGATGTTTCTAGGAAGAAGTTGCTGTGGCTCAGGTCAAAGAGGTTGCTGCCTGTGTTCAAAATCCAAGGAATTTGATGGATTCCAGTTTCACACTGAGGTCTTTCTTCCATTTTGAGTCTATTTTTGTATGTGTTGTAAGGAAAAGGTCCAGTTTCATTCTTCTGCATGTGGATGTCCAATTTTCCCAACACCATTTGTTGAAGAGACTGTCTTTTATTCCATTGGATTTCATTCTTGCTTTGTTGAAGAGTAGTTGACAATAAAGTTGAGGGTCCATTTCTGGGCTCTCTATTCTGTTCCATTGATCTATGTGTCTGTTTTTGTGCCAGTACCATACTGTCTTGATGATGACAACTTTGTAATAGAGCTTGAAGTCTGGAATTGTGATGCCACCAACTTTGGTTTATCTTTTTCAATATTCTCTGGCTACTCAAGGTTTTTTCTAGTTCCATATAAGTTTTAGGATTATTTGTTCAATTTCTTTGAAAAAAATTGATGGTGTTTTTGACAGGGATTACATTAAATGTATAGATTGCATTAGGTAGCATAGACATTTTCACAATATTTGTTCTTCCAAACCATGAGCATGGAACATTTTTCCATTTCTTTGTGTCTTCCTCAATTTCCTTCATGGGTACTTTATAGTTTTCTGAGTACAGATTCTTTGCCTCTTCGGTTAGGTTTATTCCCAGTATCTTATGGTTTTGGGTGCAATTGTAAATGAGATTGACTCCTTAATTTCTCTTTTTTCTGTCTTGTTGTTGGTATATAGAAATGCAACTGATTTCTGTGCACTAATTTTATATCCTGACACTTTACTGAATTCATGGATGAGTTCTAGCAGTTTTGGATGGAGTCTTTTGTGTTTTCCACATATAGTATCATATCATCTGCAGAGTGAGAGTTTTACTTCTTCTTTGCCAATTTGGATGCCTTTTATTTCTTTTTGTTTTCTGATTGCTGAGGCTAGGATTTCTAGTACCATGTTGAATAGCAGTGGTGATAGTGGACAGCCCTACAGTGTTCCTGACCGTAGGGGAAAAGCTCTCAGTTTTTCCCCATTGAGAATGATAGTCACTGTGGGTTTTTCATAGATGTCTTTGATGATATTGAGGTATATACCCTTTATCCCTACACTGTGAAGAGTTTTGATCAAGAAAGGATGCTGTACTTTGTCAAATGCTATTTTAAGCATCTATTGAGAGTACCATAGGGTTATTCTTTGTTTTATTAATGTATTGTATCACATTGATTGATTTGCAGATGTTGAACCAACCTTGCAGCCCAGAAATAAATCCCACTTGGTTGTGATGAACAGTCCTTTTAATGTACTGTTGGATCCTCTTGGCTAGTATTTTGGTGAGAATTTTTGTATCTGTGTTCATCAAGGAAATTGATCTGTAATTCTCCTTTTGATGAGGTCTTTGGTTTTGGGATTAAGGTAATTTTGGTCTCATAAAATGAGTTTGGAAGTTTTCCTTCCATTTATATATTTTGGAACAGTTTCAGGAGAATAGGTATTAATTCTTCTTTAAATGTTTGGTAGAATTTCCCTGGGAAGCCATCTGGCCCTGGGCTCTTATTATGGGGAGATTTTTGATGACTTCTTCAATCTCCTTACTGATTATGGGTCTGTTCAGGTTTTCTATTTCTTCCTGGTTCAGTTTTTATAGTTTATGTGTCTCTAGGAATGCATCCATTTCTTCCAAATTGTCAAATTTGCTAGCCTATAGTTGCTCATAATATGCTCTTATAATTGTTTGTATTTCTTTGGTGTTGGTTGTGATCTCTGCTTTTTATTCATGATTTTATTAATTTGGGTCCTTTCTCTTTTCTTTTGATAAATCTGGCCAGCGGTTTATCAGTCTTATTAATTCTGTCAAAGACCCACCTCCTAATTTTTTGGATTTGTTCTATTTTTCTTTTGGTTCCTATTTCATTGATTTCTGCTCTGATCTTTATTATTTCTCTTCTCTTGCTGGGTTTAGGCTTTCTTTGTTATTCTTTCTCCAACTCCTTTAGGTGTAGGGTTAGGTGGTATATTTGAGACCTTTCTTGTTTCTTGAGAAAGGCTCGTATTGTTACATACTTTCCTCTCAGGACAGCCTTTACTGTGTCCCAAAGATTTTGAGCAATTGTGTTTTCATTTTCATGAATTTTTTCAATTCTTCTTTAATTTCCTGGTTGACCCATTCATTTCTTTAGTAGGGGGCTCTTTAGACTCTGTGTATTTGAGTCTTTTCCAACTTTCCTCTTGTGGTTGAGTTCTAGTTTCAAAGCATTGTGGTCTGAAAATATGCAAATGACCCCAATCTTTTGGTACCAGTTGAGACCTGATTTGTGACCCAGGATGTGATCTGTTCTGGAGAATGTTCCACGTGCACTAGAGAAGAATGTGTATTCTTTTGCTTTAGGATGTTCTGAATATATTTGTGATGACCATCTAGTCCAGTGTGTCATTTAAAGCCTGTATTTCCTTGTTGATCTTTTGCTTGGATGATCTGTCCATTTCAGTGAGGGTGATGTTAGAGTCCCCTACTATTATTGTACTATTGTCAATATATTTCTTTGATTTTGTTATTAATTGGTTTATATAATAGGTTGTTACCATGATGGGGCATAGACATTTAAAATTGTTAGATCTTCTTGTTAGACAGACCTTTTAAGTATGATATAGTGCCCTTCCTCCTCTCTTATTATAGTATTTGGCTTAAAATCTAATTTATCTGATATAAGTATCGCCACTCAAACTTTCTTTTGATGTCCATTAGCTGGTAAATTGTTTTCCACCCCCTCACTTTAAATCTGGAGATGTCTTTGGGTCTAAAATGAGTTTATTGCAGACCGCATATTGATGGGTCTTGTGTTTTTTGTTTTTTTTTTTTTATCCATTCTGATACCCTGTATCTTTTGATTGGGGCATTTGGTCCATTTACATGCAGAGTAACTATCGAAAGGTATAAATTTAGTACTCTTGTATTGCCTGTAAGACAGCTGTTACTGGATATTGTCTCTGTTCCTTTCTGGTCTGTTTCTTCTAGGCTCTCTCTTTGCTTAGAAGACCCTTTTAGTATTTCCTATAGGTATGGTTTGGTGTTTTCAAATTCTTTTAGTTTTGTTTGTCATGGAAGCTTTTTATCTCTCCTTGTGTTTTCAGTGACAGCCTAGCTGGATATAGTATTCTTGGCTGCATATTATTCTTGTTTAGTGCTCTATTTCATGCCAATCCCTTCTGGTCTGCCAAGTCTGTGGATAGGTCTGCTGTCAATCTAATAGTTCTACTGTTGTATGTTACAGACCTTTTGTCCTGAGATGCTTTCAGGATTTTCTCTTTGTCACTGAGATTTAAGATTTATTATTAATGATGGAGTGTGGACCTATTTTTATTGATTTTGGGGAGTGTTCTCTGTGCCTCCTGGATATTGATTCTTGTTCCCTTCACCAAATTAAGGAAATTCTATGCTATAATTTTCTCCAATGTACCTTCTGTCCTCTATCTCTTCTTCTTCTGGGATCCCAATTATTTTAATATTGTTTCATTTTATGGTCTCACTTATCTCTCGAATTCTCACCTCATGGTCCAGTAGATCTTTGTCTCTCTTTTTCTCAGCTTCTTTATTCTCCATCATTTGGTCTTCTATGTTACTAATTCTCTCTTCTGCCTCATTTATCCTAGCAGTAAGTGCCTCCATTTTTTATTGCACCTCATTAGCTTTTTTTTAAAAATTTCAACTTGGTTAGATTTTCATTCTTTTATTTTTCCAGAAAGGGATTCTCTAGTATCTTCCATGCTTTTTTCGAGCCCAGCTAGCACCTTGATAATCGTCATTCTGAACTCTAGTTCTGACATATTACTAATATCCATCAGTACTTTGCTATCAGTACAGCCTCTTGTTCTTCTTCTTCTTCTTCTTCTTCTTCTTCTTTTTTTTTTTGAAGTGAGTTTTTTTGCCTTGTCATTTTATCCAGATAAGAATAGGTGAGTGAGAGAACAAAATACTAACAGGGTAGCAATGACCCCAGAGAAATATACACTAATCAAATCAGAAGAGACCCAAAACAGGCGAGAAGAAAGGAGGAAAAAAAAGAAAAAAAATGTTTATTAGACTAATGAACAGAACAGAACCACACATTTGACTTTGGGTGTATTTTGGTCTGTTATAAGAAACTGCCTCCCAAAATTTTAAAGAAATACACACACACATACACACACACACACACACACACACACACACACACACACACAAATAAGGGTAAACATGATGAAGGGATGGAATATGACCGTAAAGATGAAAAT
This sequence comes from Mustela nigripes, assembly GCF_022355385.1. NCBI lineage: Eukaryota > Metazoa > Chordata > Mammalia > Carnivora > Mustelidae > Mustela > Mustela nigripes. The sequence goes on along the minus strand of NC_081560.1, from coordinate 25,925,030 downwards.
TAAAAAAGATTCTAGAAAAAGAATTGATAGTATAAGAAGTTGGTTGAAAAGAGAAAAGAGAAAAGAATGTGATAAGGCTGGAGACTAGAAGAAAGCCATATGCTGATTTAGGGTATATTTTGATCTATTAAAAGAGGAAACAAAAAATATGTTCAAAAACAATGAAGGGATAGAATTTGACTGTAACAGTGAAAAAAAGATTTTTGAAAAAGGTATTGATAAGATAAAAGAGTTAAAAATGTTAAACTAGGAAAGAGGAAAAATTTAAAAAATAGAATAAGAAAAAAATAAAATTAAAAAAATTTAGCTTTGAAAGACTAAAGAATCATGGGGAAAAAGCCATGAATTCTATCTGGTATAGTCTCATAGCTCTGAAGTTTTGCAGTTCTCATTGATCAGTGAACTTGGTTTTGGCTGAATGTTCTTGCTGATCTTCTGGGGCCTGTTGCGGTTATTCTCAAATGTCCTTGCCTGAGGTGGAATTCCATCACCCTTGCTAGGGGCCAATCTAATTAATCTGCTTGGTTTTGCTCTCTTTTGTTCCATGAAGCTTTGGAGGATGAGAATGAAAATGGTAGCCTCCCACTCTCTGGCCCCATAGATGCTGAGAGCTCAGCACCCCACTCCTCAGTGAACCCTCAGAGAAAAGCAATCAATCACTCTTGTCTCCCTGGTCTCTGGCCACACTCCATGCTCACCCACCCTGTGACCGAGCACTTCTATCTCTGCCGCAAGGCCCCATTTGGAGTCTCCAAACCCAGCAGATTCCTGCAGTGTGTTCCTGTGCTGCTCCTCTCAGAGAAGGAAGGAGGGGGTCTACCCAAATTTGCCATTTGTGGGTCCCTGCTCAAAGAGAAGTGGCCCAACTGTGCCTCATATCATGGTTTAAGGTAACCCTGACCTGAGAACCCACCCCTTTGCTCCGTCTCTGAAGCCAGCTTTCCTGCTCTGATACCTGGGAGCTCTGCTGCACTCAGGCACCCCTGGTCTTTCTGTGGCCCCACGGGTCCTGAGATCACACTGTACACATGAGGGCTCCACCCCTTGTTTAGCCTCTGGAGCAATACCAAGCAATGGAGTAGACTTCTAAAAGTTGTGATTTTGTGCTCTACTGCTCTACTTCTAGCCAGGGGCTGGTCCCTCCACTGGCAGTCTATCTTCCCGTATATTGCCTTGGATTCACTTCTCCGCACATCCTACCTTCCAGAAAGTGGTCACTTTTCTGTTCCTAGAATTACTGCTCTTATTCTCTTTGATCTCCTGTTGAGTTTGTAGGTGTTCAGAATGATTTGATAACTCTCTAGCTAAACTCCTGGGACCCAACGATATTTAGGTCTCTTACTTCTCCACCATCTTGCTCCCCACAGCATGGGCATTTTCAAAGCAAGCTTACCTATAACAATTTTGTCTTCAAAACTCTATGAGTAGTTACTAAGTATCTTAATTTTCCTGCTCAGAAATTTAAGGTAGAGAGTCCTTAGCCCAAGTGCACATAGCTAGGCTTAAAAAATGAACCCAGTCAGTTGTAGTCCATCATCCATTTTAACCACTACATACTACTGCCTCAAATTGATATTGAGCCTCAGCTAATTGGAATGGATTCATAAAGCTTTTAAACTATTGATAGGTTAGTGCCTCTTTAAAACCAATTATTTAAAAATACAATTAAAGAAAGTGGTAATTTGTCTACGTTATGAAACATATTTTTAAAAAGAAAGATTCTCTTGAATCATCTAAAATGTGATTTCATTTATAGAAAATTCATGCTTGAAATCAGAAAGCTAAGTCTACCTGCATACCTGTGTGGAACATAGAGATAGCATTTATTAGAGGGTATCAATGAACTATGATCAATAGAGGAAAGAATGAAAAGCTGTATCATTGGATATCTCATCTTCCTTTTTATTATGCTCAGAATAGAAGTAAGTTTGGTATACTTAAGTGCAAAAAGGATAATTTGTAATGATTGGATATTTTTTCATTTTCATTTATAAATTATTCACCTGGTTTTTATGGTTAACACTTGTATTTAAAAATTGTTTTGAGGACATTAATTAATCTTTCATATTAATTCATGTAGTTATTAATATTTATGTAATACTCTGAGGGTATTTTTATATATTTTTGGCACACATATCTGTGAAAAATTAGAGAAAAAGTAGCTTGAGAAAACATTCTAGAAATGATGTAAAATATATAGAATTCTTAGATATAATAATTTACTGAGTAAACTTTTGCTTTCCAAACACAAATATCAGTAAACCAAGTATTAATCATCATCCTCATAAGGTACTGTCAAAGCAAAAATTGCACCAAAGTTTGACAAGGATATTTAGGTCTCCTACTTTATTCAAGGCTATTACAAATAATTTAGGAAATCCAGTGCTCACTCTAAGCTCATCTAGAGTTCTTGGGAACTGATGTAAGGTGAGGGATCAGAGGCTATCTGTGTTGGCTAACTGACTTCTAAATTAGAGAATCTTTTGTATTTTGAGGAAGAGGGTCTATACAAATCACTGATTTAAAGTTTGTTATCTTTTCACAGATTTTTGTGGAGAGGAAAGATTCTTATGGGGTCGGGGGATGAGAAACTGTCTTAGACAAGGTGTGAATGGGGAGATAGAGTTGACTATTTAAGCATATTTGGTTATATATATATATATATATATATATATATAATTCTATAAGAAAATGCAAAGTTTAAACTAGCATATATTCTTCTGCATTCCTCTTATGTACTCAATAAGAAAGAAATGTTTGCATTGTACTCTAGAGTGCTATAAGAATGATTTTCTTTAGGGAAGACAGAGAATGTAGAAGTTGAATATAGATTATTGGCACTTGTGTGAACTTTTTTTGATACGGATGTTTAGACTCTCCTTTTTCTATTCACTGAATAGAAATGGCTGATATGCATAAAGTCTTAAAAATATTTGAATTATTTAATGCATTACAATGGAGATTTTATATTAAAAAATCCTACCTTGCTAGGAAGGCTTCCTATTTTGTTAAAATGATCTCAGTGGAGCCTCTGTTTGGACAATGGTTTTTATAGATTAGATTTAACAGCACATCTATAGTTTTATAGATTAGATTTAACAGAATATATGTGCCAAAGAACTTCTTGGCTTCAACACTATACTGAAGGTTCTAGGCAAACAATTAGGGGGAAAAGTATGAGAAGAAAAAGCAACAAGATAGAAAAGGAAAAAGAAATTATTTCTATTCACTGACAGCATTATCTTGAATATGGAAATCCTAAGGAACCTATACCCCCCAATACTATCAGAAGTAATAAGTGAGTTAAATAAATTTACAAGATATAAAATCAATATAAAAATTAACTGTATTTCTATATGGTGGCAACAAGCAATAACAATGTGAAATTAAGAAAACAATTTTATTTACAAAAACATCAAAAAGAATGAGACAAAAACCCGCTAAAGATTCCACTATAAAAGGGAACTGCAGACCAATATCCCTGATGAACATAGAAAAATTTGCAACAAAATACTAGCAAATAGAATCCAGTAATACATTTTAAAAATTATTCAACATAATCAAGTGGGATTTATTCCTGGGTTGCAAGTGTGTTTTAATATTTATAAATCAATCAATTCTTTAATAGATGCATAAAAAGCCTTTGAGAAAGTACAACACCCATTCATGATAAAAACCCTAAACAAAGTAGGTGTTGTTTTGTTTGTTTGTTTTGAGGGGGCCCTGGATAACCAAGTAGGCTTAAAGGGAACATACCTCAACATTAATAAAAGACATCTGTGAAACACCCACAGCTAATACCATCCTCAATGGGGAAAATTTCTATAGTTAGAAACAATTTCTAACAATTTCTAATAATTTTTATAGTTAGAAACAAGACAGGGATGTCCACACTCACCACTGTTATTTAACATAGTAGTGGAAGTCCTCGCTTCACCAGTTGGACAATCAGTCAATACATACATACATAAATGGCATCGAAATTGGTAAAGAAGTAAAACTTTCACTATTTTGCAGATGATATGATCCTCTATATAGAAAACCCAAAAGATCCCACCAAAAAATTGTTAGAACTTATACATGAGTTCAGTAAAGTCAGAGGATACAAAGTCAACATAGAGTGTACAGTTCTATGTGTGCATTTCTACATACCAATGATGAAACAGCAGAAGGAGAATTAAGGAATTGATCCCATTTACAAATATACCAAAAATGATTAGATGCCTAGGAATAAACCTAACCAAAGAGATTGAAGACCTGTATTCTGAAAACTATAAATCACTGGTGAAAGAAATTGAAGATGACACTAAAGAATTGAGAAGACATTCCATGTTCATAGGTTGGAAGAACAAATATTGTTAAAATATCTATAGTACCCAAAGCATTCTACATATTTAAGGCAATCCCTATCAAAATACCAATAGCATTTTTTCATAGAGCCAGAACAATCCCAAAATTTGTGTGGAACCATAAAAGACCCTAAATAGCCAAAGCAAACCTGAAAAAGAAAAGCAAAGGTGGAGGCATATAATTCTAGATTTCAAGTTTTAGTACAAAGCTGTAGTGATCAAAACAGTATGGTACTGGTGCAAACATAGACATATAGATCAAGAGAACAGAATAGAAAACCCAGAAATGACCCACAGTTACATGGTCAATTAATATTTAAGAAAGCAGGAAAGAATACCCAGTGGGAAAAAGACAGTCTCTTCAACAAATTGTATTGTGAAGACTGGATAGTAACATGCAGAAGAATGAAACTAGACCACTTTCTTACACCATAAACGAAAATAAATTCAAAATAGATTAAAGACCTAAATATGAAAACTGAAACCATAAATATCCTAGAGGAGAATACTGGCAGTAACTTCTTTGACATTGGCCCTAGCAACTTCTTTCCAGCTATGTCTCCAGGCAATGGAAACAAAAGCAAAAATAAACTATTGGGACTACAACAAAATAAAAAGTTTCCGTACAACAAAGGAAGCAATCAACAAACTTTCAGGCAACCTACAGAATGCGAGAAGATCTTTGCAATTGAGAGATCTGATAAAGGGTTAGTATCCAAAACATACAAAGAACTTATAAAATTTAACACCCCAAAAATGAATAATCCAATTTAAAAATGGGCAGAAGGTATGGATAGACATTTCTCCAGAAATGAACTGTCTTAGTGGATATGAACAAGTGTTAATAATTAACTCATAAAACATAAGGAAATGGAGTAGCTCAATCCATTTAACATTTGTTTAGATCAGTCCATGTGAAAAGTGCTGAGCCAGTAAATTTAAGAGGAGAAAAAGGCACCGCTGCTATTTCCAAGGAAATACTACTTAATATGGGGAGACAGAACACAGACACATGAATAAGATGAAAATATGACCGTATTTGACAAGTGCCAAGTATACAATGACACTCTGGCAGTTAAGAAAGGAAATAGATTACTAGGAATAGAGGTAGTTTTACAAAATCTTGAGAATTAGGTGGTTTGAGCAAAACCTTGAAAGACAGTACTGCTCCTTTATGAATACCAAAACTAAGGCTCACAGGGTTAAATGACTCACCTTAAACTCTGTGGTAAATGATAGATCTGTATTTAGTACAAAGTGAAGTTTGCAAACTGAGTCTAACATAATCCTCTCTGACTTCCTGCTGGCTGGACTTTTTGGCCAGTAGTTTATCAATACATGCTCATGCACAATAAACAACATTTAGACACTGGCTGTTAAAATACCCTATTTGATCTGAAAGGGGAGACAGTCCTACCAGGAGCTTATGCTAAAAGCAGATGAACCCATTAGAATGGAAGACACAATCCTAGCTAAAATCATGGTTCCTTACCAAACACTGAGAAAAAACTTCGGCATAGTAGTGAAGTCCCTGTTTCAGTAGAGGGACATGAAGAGGATGTTTCTTTTGAGAACTCTGTCTCTACTTCCCAAAGGTAACTGCAATTATAAAGTGCCATCAGCATCTCCTAACACACTACAAAGGAGCTGTGGGTAAGGGCTGCCTATGGGATTGTTGGTAGGAGCAAATCTCAGCCTTGTCAGTCATTTGGAAATGTACACTGAGAGACCACAGCACATGGCAGAGGGTGTGCTAAGTAAATATTAAATTCTACTGAGCATCATAAAAAAACGACTAAAAGAGACATAGCAGGTTTCCTGATGGAAATGAGATCTCGTAAAGATCCAAGTTACCCCTCCCCCCACAAATAATTTATGATTTAAAGTCAATGCAAATAAAATGCCTTTAAAAAATTTGGCAAAAAAAAAATTTGGCAATGAATTCTTAAAATTTCTATGAAAGAAAAAAAAAGAGCAAAAATAACCACAAGCATTTAGAGAAAGGAAAATTAGAGATTCTTATCTATCAGATATTAAAATACATATTAACATCACAACAATGAAATCAGTGTAATACTGCTCCCAAAATGAGACTAGCCCATAGGATATTGTTTGAATGAAAACGTATATTACAAAGCGGTGTGTGTGTGTGTGTGCAGCATAGAGGCAGATTTTAAAAGCTGATAACTATGTGTTATTTCTGATAACCTCTGAGTGGTCAAGCTTCAAGTGGTTTTTTTTTCTTTATACTTTTCTGTAATTTGTGAAGTATTACAATAGACATGTTATTATAAAATATACATTTATTTTTATTAAATTATAGATAAATAATTTAAAATATTAAAGGAAAATACCAGCAATTAATTTTACAGTAGGAGAAGTTTTTCCAAGCATGACTCTATTATTCAAATAAGTTAAAATATAGTAGATACGACTACAGCTTAAATAAAAAATAAAGTTTATTACAAACCAAATTTGAAAGGTAAATGACAAATTAGAAAATATTTTGAACATATGTAACAAAGGGTTAATATTAACATCCAAAGAGTATATTTATATATTTTTAAGTTAGAAACACCAATAAAAAACAGGCAAAAAACATGTATGGGAATTTCAAAAAAAGAAGAAATAGAAATGGCCAACGAAAATCTAAAAGGTATGTTTAACTTCATTCGAGTTGAAACATGCAAATTATAACCATAATGAAACATTATTTTTTTAACTATAGCATCCATTTTAACTAAACTGTGTGAAGATAAATGATTTGAAAGGAAATGGATACTCCCCTACTTCTATGGGGTTAATTAAAAAAAATTCTGCATCCTCATTTGGCAATATCAAAAGTTTAAAAATGTGCTTATCCTTTAATCAAATCATCCCACTTTTAACATTATATCCAAAATATATTATTAGTGAGCAAAGATGTAGATACAAATATGTGCACCATGGTGTTATATTATAATATAGAAACAAGCTCAGGCACAACTACATGGGGTTAGCTAATATTGTACTCATCCACGTGAAGAGTATTATGCAGTAAACAGAAATGATGCTATAAATCAGAGGTATTTATTTTAGCTTCTTTAGACGTCCCTGGATGGCTTCAAAGAGTTTGCTAGTTCCATGACCATGTATTTCCAGTTTGTGTGTATGTAGAAATGTGTGTGCATTTGGGGAGTTGTAGGATCACAGGGTTTATAAGCTTTTTAGAAAGTGTTTTCAAACATTTCTGTGCCCTTAGTGTAAGGAGCATTGGAGGTAGTTTACATCATTTATTGTCAATGAAAAGCAGTAGTTGATTGTTATGTCACAGTTCTGTATGTGACATGTTTATCCATATATGCTCATTTATACATCAAATGTTGATTGTTGGCTTATGATTTTTCATTTTGCCTATATATGTTGTCTAATTTATCCATAAAATGCTACATTACTTCACAAATATTAATAGTATCATAAAAAAACACTGTTACAAATTTCACAATAGAGCTTTGGTCTGCAAGATGAGTAAGTGAATTGTTTTACAATGGAGATAAGTTCCTTCCCCCCAAATATTTGCTTGCCTATTGCATTAATAAAATAAAGTTTAAAAAGTTGCATTTGGCACTTCATACAGACTTGACTAGAATTTGGTGAGATTAGAGAGGCTGATAAGTGTCCTGTTTTCAACCATCTTTTGCCCGTCTCCATTTATAACTGAAATTCCATTAGAATGATATTTTGGTTAATGAGTTATTTCAGAACTCCCTTATTAAAATGCATATTACTATAGAGGAAAGCAAGGGCTTCCACTGTAACATTTACATGAATCCGAGCCTCTCTGCTAAGGCTTTAAGATGAACTTGAACACACACTACTATGAATAGGACCACCAACCTGTTGAAGGTCCTTTTAGTCACATGATCCAAAGTTTCAGAAGACCCATTAAATTTCTAAAATTCTATTTATATTTTCTGAGGATTTTGATATTAAATTTTTTAAAGGTTTTATTTACTTATTTTAGAGAGACAGAGAGAGTGCAGGAGAGGGTAGGGAGAGGAGTAGAGGGAGAGGGAAAGGAACAGGCAGACTCCACTCTGAGTGCAGAGCTCATCTTGGGGTTCCATCCCACATCATGACCTGAGCCCAAACCAAGAGCTGAATGCTTAACTGACTAAGCCATGTAGGTGCCCCAATATTAATGCTTTCTAAAAATCAAAACAACATATATATTCTTGATTATAAATAACAAACCTCAGACAAATTGCTCCATGAAAAAGAGCTGTATCATTTTATATGTTAAGCCCCATGTTGATATCCACAATTTATAGACTCTGAACTTATATTAAGATTTATTGCCTTTATACACCCAGTTTTTCCAAATGCTTTTTTTTTTTCTGAAGATTTTATTTACTAGAAAGTGACAGAGAGGGCGTGAGCAAGGGGAAGGGAAGAGGTAGAGGGAGAAGCGGACTGTCCACAAAGCAGGGAGCCCTACGTGGCACTCAATCCAGGACCATGGGATCATGAGCTGAGCCAAAGGCAGACTTTTAGCTAAATGAACCACCCAGGCGCCCCTCCAAAGGCTTTTTAAAAAAAAACTTATATTATCAACTGAAATGTACATTAATTTTGCTTAATTAGTTAAGCCCCTAGTAACCTACGAGAAGAAAAATCTATTGTTATGATGTTCTGGTTGTTAGAAGAAATTTTCACTTTTTCTATTTAGTTAGCAAAACTAGAATTTATTTAAAATTGAGTCTTGATTTTCTTCTCACCTTCCCCTTTTTTTTTTATTTGTTATTTTGGGTTTTAAAATAGAGAATCACCTGGTAATATTTTTCTTCCTATTTTTCTTCATGATCTAGTAGGAAGGCCAAACTTGGAAAAGGTCTGCACTGAGTTCTGCAATAAAACAAACAAAACCATTTTCAGAAATTACGTATTTTATGTTCTCAAACTTTTAAAATGTAGTTAAAATTCTTAAGGATAAACTTCTTATGGTTTCCAGATTATTTTTGCTTTAAGAGCACTCTACGTTCTGCATCTATAAAAAAAGGAAAAAAATTAGCATGGTATATTTAAAAATAACAAATAACAACAAACCAAAACATATTACTAACAATGTAGTAGAATCAAGAGACCTGGGTACTAGTAATAATTCTCAAATTAATTTCCTTTTGGGCCTCCATGTTCATAGCTATAATATGAGAGGGTGGGTAAGTTGAATTGTAATACCCCCCATTTTTTTTTGATGACACAGCTTCTTTGTGGATCTAATGGAAATAGTAGATTATTAAATATATGAGGAATTTCATATACAAAGAACCAGGACCCCTTAATGGTGTCCAACATATGGAGTCCTACAGGACCCATGTCTTTGCTTTAGTGTTATGCCCTTACTGGTCTGAAATTCTTAGTGGCTCCACATTTTCATGTGTCCTGGATCCCAGAAATTATGTAATGGGTGCTATCTGAATCTCTTGAATCTGATTATGAAGATTTGGTCCAGATGCTCTCTAAAAAAAGAAAGGAAACTTCTTTAAGGTTTGGCTCTACTTCTAATAATGTAAATAATTATTTATATTATTATAATTATTCTAATAATTACAATTATTATTTACAAAATATTACTGTAAATCCTTATTATTGTCCATGATTGCTGTTGAAGTGTGGAAAGAAGAGAACTGAATCTTCCTTAACCCTATCCCTTAAAAAATCATGACTGTATGTCATAAAGCATTTGGTCTGTGGCTCAAAGAGATTATGAAGAGTGCTGACTTTAGTTTAGACACTTATATTCAGTAACGATAATATTCTTTCAATTACTCTTATTGGTTTTGAATTAGAATTTTCCACTCAGAGTGCTATGCTTTGAGATAATTTATTTATTAGTTGTTATTAAGATTAAAGTGAGAAGGCTTATTTTTTTCAAAGAGCAAATTTAGATGGTAAGCTATACCTATAATGATGTCATTCTATTACCTTGAAGAATTAAATCCTAAGGAAGCATTTTTTTTTTTTTTAACAGTCTTGGGGCACCTGAGTGGCTTAGTCAGTTAAGCTTCAGACTCTTAATTTAGGCTCAGGTCATGATCTAAGGATTGTGAGATTGAACCCCAGTCTTGTTCTGCACTTGGTGTGGGACCTGATTAATAAGATTCTCTCTCTCCCTCTGCTCTTCCTCACCGCCCCCACCATTCCTTCCTCATGTGCTCCATCTCTCAAAAAAGAATGTTTTTGTGCTTTTTATGATTAAATGAGAAAATTCCTTTTTTAACATTTTTTTCTTTTTTTTTTCCCCACCATATGTCTCAAACACAGAAAACTTGAAAAGGTAAAGAGGTGTGATGTGAAAGCAACTCTTTATTCAGAAATTCATTCCATGATTGCAAAGGGGATATCAAAACAATCTTTCTTTAAATTCTTTAAGAACAGGTGTCAAAAAGCACATACTTACTGTACCTATGGTTTGAGGTTTTTTTTAATTTTAATTTTTATGAGTCTTCCTAAACCACAGCTAAGTTAGTAATAAAATACAGAATTACATACAAGAAAATGGATACCAGTAATCCATTTGGTTAATAAAATCTTTTGGACATAGCTGGGAAAAAGAGCACATTGTTGACAAGTTTAGGAAGAGATTATAGGGATATGTTTCTGTCCCTTACTCTTTGTTTTATTACGCGGGGTATCTGAATGAGCCTTAGGGAAAGATTTAGATTCACAGTTTGATTTCTAAACTGGAGTGGCTATCTTACTGGGATTTGGCACTGTTGATATGGAATGTGGTCTGACTACTGATGTTTTAGGAATAAGGGAAAATTTGAGTTTTTGTTTATCTTTTAGAGATCAGTTTCCTTGAGGTTTTTCAAGTTTTGGAGTCCTGTTTATGATGATAACATGGGAATTTTTAAATTGAAGAGGTATCTAATTTCCACAGTCTTAATTTTGTATTTTATCTTTTTAATTTAAACTTAGAGTCTGTAATCCTTCATATTTCTACTTCCTCATTGAACCCACATTCTTGAATAAATCACTTTCCAAATTAAAAAGTTGCTTCTAAAGATAGCTAGATAAACTTACCAAGTTATGTTTGTTATTTAGTTAACTCATGTTAAGTCTAATCCAAAACAAGGGTGCCTGGGTGGCTCAGTTGTTAAGCAGAGCCTTTGGCTCAGGTCATGACCCCAAAATTCTGGGATGGAGCCCCCAGGGTTCTGGGATCAAGCCCTGCCTCAGGCTCCCTGCTTGGTGGGAACTCTGTTTCTCCTTATCACACTCCCCCTGATTGTGTTCCCTCACTTGTTATCTTTCTCTCAAACAAATAATTAAAAAAAAAAAAAAACGTTTAATCCAAAGCAGATATTTGAGCTGGTTGTCCAATTCCTGAATAAAACATCCATGAGGAGCACTGGGTGTTATATGCAAACAATGAATCATGAAACACTACATCAAAAACTAATGATGTACTGTATGGTAACATAGCATAACATAGCATATAAAGAAGTAGATAAATAAATAAAATCTTAAAAATCTTAAAAAAAAAGAAAACATCTATGACAACAGCTATTTTACCGAAATGATACTTCAAGTAAACTTGCTAGACAAATGATCTTTTTAAGCAGCCTGCATTAAGATGGTCTTACCTCAGTGCACTGGCCTGCTAAGATGTCAGTTTACCATCAGATTTTATTTTATTATTTGATCTTCATAGTAGGACTAAGACAAGCTTGAGTATACCCTTGTGCTATATCCATATTTTCACATATGAATAGATACTGTATCAATAGATAATTTTTTATGATTGACCATTTGACATCATTCTGATAAAAATTCAGATTTTACTATTAAAACGGTTCTATGAACTCCCCTCCCCTGAGGCAGAATTAATAGAGTTGCAATATTGTAATTCAGAAACAGTAATGCTCACCACTTAGAGGGTTAGATTGTCTTATAATAGAAACCCATTATGGAAAATACTTCTAACTAGCTTCAATTGTCTCTTTTTTGTTTAAGCAAAAGCATATAATTAAATGCGGTATTTGAAAGTGTAAATATGCTGTGATTAAAGTACTCATTATCTCTATTTTCATAAGGTAAAAAGATAAATGATAGAAAATATTCTCACTTTTGAAGCATTAGCTTTCTCTAGCATATACATTTAGAGACGGTGTGACTCTAATATCTATTCTAGTTCTCCAAAAATATGAAGAGCTGGAAAACAGAGCCATTAGGTACTATGGTGCAGAGTGCGTACTACACAACTCTAGTGATCATCATTCTCATAGCCTATGCTATAAATATGTCTCCATTGTGCAGTAAAAAACCTGAAAAAACATGCAGAGGGACCTTGATTAGATATATCTTTTTTTGTCCTAGGTACAGATATTTTCATTTTAAATTTTTCATAAATAATTTAGTATTCATTACAGTGTTACATTAGCATTTCCCTATAGTATTAGCTTATAAATAAAATGAAGTTTAGCTTCAAATATTAAACCTATTCAGATAGAGTTAAGATGGTGTCACTCTCTGTCACCACTGTTCTGGTGTAGGCAGTAAAACAGAATTCAATCTCAGTTTCCTATGACTTGATATCAAAGTTAGGGTCCAGGCACAATATACTGTATAGAATAGGACTTAGGTAAGGGTGGGATCCAACAGATAGATGTTGGACTTGGTTTCAGATGTGGGCAGATTCAAGGACATATTCTATTGACCCAGCCAGGAAACAGCAATGGATTACTGACCAAGAAGGTAGTAATTGTAGGGGAAAAGCCTGAGGCACAGCTTTGAGGTAAACTGTTTATTAAATCGTTTCAAAATACAATGGATTTGGAAGCTTCAGGGTTCAACATTTATCTTCTGTCATACTCTATTGGTACTTTTCTTAAATTATTTAATTGGAACCCTCACAAAAATGGTCTGGTTATCAGAGAACTTAAGGTGAATTGCCAAAATTAGTTTAAATAGCAGATGAATCTGACCATAAAGTATGTGATTTCTCTAGTTTAACATACTGCTTAATAAGACTGAATCTTCATGCTCTGAAAAAGCCCAAGATATAGTTCAAGGATGATTAACAAATGTTCATGATTGGTCTGTAATTACTCATGAACTGCTGGAGTCTGTGTTAAAATGATGGAACCAATTTTTCAAAATTAATTTCTTTTTTCTTCAGGGATCCATACTGTCTACTTGTAGAATAAAATTCTGTCAAAACTTAGATCTTATCAGTATACATACATTTTTCTACTCAAAAAAGGATTAATGATGCCAGAAATTAATTGTTTTTCAGAGAAAAGCTGTAGATTGTTAACATATAGCATAGTCTGTTAGAGTCTGGTATAATCAAAACACTATAAATTCAGAGGACTGACAGAAACTCAGTGGCTGCCTCTCTGACCTTTGGGAAATTTCTAAGCTTTTCCAATTTCACTCTGTTTAAAAGAAAGCAGTCATTTGCATCTGATTTTGGGGGGATAAATATGAAAAATTATTCTAGCTTACTTAATATTGAATTATGTTATACAAGCTTGCTAATAATTCCAAGTAGAATAGAATGAAAGAAGTAGAGATGTTATAACTACAAACAAAAGATGTTGTGAAGAATAATCAGAGAAGCAGCATATCTGTTATTTTAAAGATATATGATTGTTTTTAATCCTGATATAATAGGTTTAGGAATATTATTTTACAGATATTAAAGACATCAAGTCATTTACTTTACATGTCAGGATCAGAGCAGCATTATTTTATTATTACATTTTAAGATATTTCATTTAAGCATTCAACAAAAGGATGAGAATATTTAATGGTTTTCCAAATGCTTTTCCTAAGCTAACAAACCTTGTTCCTTCCTTATTTATTCCATTTATTCAACAAAATATATATCATGTCATTGGGCAGTTAGATATGGAATCTCAAAACAACCTGGTAAACCCAGAAAAATCAGATCTTGAAGAATGAAGTTGGAATACTTACATTTTCCAATTTCAAAATTTATCATAAAACAATAGTAATCAAGAGTTTGTTACTGTGATAAGGATAGACATGTATCAATGGAATAGAAGCATCATTCCTTATGTCTTTGGATTAATTTATTTATTCCAAGGATGCCAAGACCATCACCAAGAAATAAATTGTCTTTTCAATAAGTGGTGTCGGGACAGTGGATATTCACATGCAAAATGTAGTTGAACTCTTACATCATACCTTATAAAAAGATTAACTCAAACATGAATCAAAGTCCTAAATTTAAAATAGAAAACAGTAAAATTCTTAGAAGAAGACAGAAGTAAATCTTCATGACATTGGATAAGGCAATGGTTTCCAACATATATTACCAAAAGCACAGAAAACAAAACAAAAATAGATGGAGTTTATCAAAATTAGAAATATTTGTGCTTCAAAGGATACCACCAAAATGAGGAAACATTTACAATTCATGTATCTGAATATGATATTCAGATATATATCCATTCAGGTATCCAGAATATATAAAGAATGCTTATAACTCAGCAAGAAGAAGATAATTATTTAAAAATTGGGCATGGGCCCTGGATAAATATTTCTCCAGGGAATGTATCTAAATAGCCAATAAACACATGAAAGGATGCTCATCATTTATTAAGGAAAAGCAAATGAAAACTGCAGTAAGTTACCACTTAACCATTAGGATGGCTATGATCAAAAGGACATGCAATCAATAACATTCACAAGGGTATGAAGAAATTGGAGCCCTCCTTCTTTGCTGGTAGAAAAGTAAAATGGTACAGCTACTCTGGAAAAGAGTTGAACACTTTATCAAAATGTTAAATATAGAGTTATAATATGACCCAGAAATTCTACTTCTAGGTATACACAAGAGAAATGAAAGCAAATTTTCACACAAAAATTTGTACACAAATATTTTTAGCTGATTCATAGTAGTTAAAAGTAGACACAACACTAGTACATAACCATTCATCATTGATAGGCATGTGTGTGTGCGTGTGTGTGTGTATATTGGACAGGCTTACACATATACATGTATCTATATATATCTATATATACAACTTCTAGATAAACTCTTAAAAAGTGAATTTTATGGTGTTTGGATTTTATCTCTGTAAATCTGTGATATATACACACATACATACATCCCAATGAAGGGGTGTGTGTGTGTGTGTGCATTTGTGTGTGTATATACAATTTCCCTGGAAGATGTTAGAGGAAAGATTAAAGAAGCTGAAGGAAGTAAGCATTCTTGAATTCATATATTATGTTCAATCAGATGACCCAATAACCTACAAGATTATGTTCTGTAACACCTACCAGAGGCCATACCACCCACCATCACATAAATATAGTGGTGAGAGGGATACTAACATAACTAAGAAGTTCAGTGATGGCTGTCTTCTACAAGCCACCTGGTAGGGATGGCCAAATAAGATAGCTACAAACGTGGTCTTGTTTATAACTCAGAATAATGGGGTCCTAAGTAATAGAGGCCAAGTGGTGGCTGCATCTTGGATCCCACAGAACACACAAAAAGGAAGCAGAGCATGTGGTAGGCCACTTTGGTTCAGAAGGCAATACATTCTATACCTAGGAGTATTGTTCTATCCCATTTATTGAGTGGCATAGAGGGCTGCCAGTTTTGAGTGGTGACCAGAGCCATAAAGTTTGCTGCATCAGATCCAGGTTTCAGTGCAATTGGCCCTATCCCTTGGGCCCTACCACCTGGTAGACATATGGTACTGGAGTGTCAGTGGTGGGAAGAGATGAAATTAAAGTATATGGCAAGCTGCAGTGGAATGGCAACATAGACCCTTCGGATGCTATAGCAAAGCCACACCATCTGCAGTAGATAATTTTATACTCTTTCTGAAATAGCTTGTGGTGTGTTACCAGGTCCTGGTAGAGATGGAAATATTAGTCTTGGGACAGCAACTCATTATGCCTATTATGAGATGGGTTCTGTCAGATCTTTCAAGTTAAAATATTGTACAGGCCTTGCAACTATCTACAATAAGATGGAAATGACATATCCAGGAATAGGACTGCACAGGACCAGAGGGTGTGAGTAAGCCCCCCAGCAGACAGCTTAGAACCTTATGTCTCTCACAAGTCCTGCATCTGTCCTTTTTTTCATCTGCCTCTATTTCTATACATGGTTCTGTAGGACAAACTGAAAGAAGAAAAAGCCTGAGCCTGATTATATATGGATTGGCTCAATGCATGTGTGCAAGCCAAAAGTGGATGGCAGTTGCATTACTAACAGTTTCAGAATTGACCCTGAAAGACAATGGAGAAGAAAATATGCATTCCTGGCTATTGGCCAGAGGCCTGGTTATTGGCTAATGGCCTTGCTATCTATTCAGGGACCTGAAAAGAAGTGTGAGGTTGGATATAGGGAATTCTGGAATAGATTCATATGACATAGATGGACATATAAGAGTTGGAGTTTGTATTCCATATTAAGCCCGTCAGAAACATTTTACCATGGGAGACAGACTAAATTACCAAGTAGGTAAGATGCCTCAGCTTCTGTCATGAACCATTTTTTCAGACATAGCACAATGGGCATATGAATAGAACAGCTAGTATGGCAGAGATGAAGACCATATATAAACCTGACAGCATGTCCCATGTATTAATAGCTATCTACTTCTGCCTCTAAATATATAATCCATAGTAATACGTTTAACACTAATCTCCCAATATTATACTATTCGCTCATGTTACTAACCCAACCCCTTGGGGGTAAGTTGGCTATATAATTTCCCTTCTATCCTTGAGGGTCAGTGATTCATCCTATTCTGAGTATAGAATACTGCCTGCCACTGCAGTACCATTATCTATGGGCTTTTGGAATACCGGGTATATAGGGCACAGACTCGTATAAAAGCATAGTATCTGAATAGGGGACTCATTTTACAGCAAAGGAAGTATAGAAATGAGCCTTAACTTCTGTACCTGCCAATCAAATTGAATTTGTTAATTCAGAATTCAAATTTATTAAATGCTCAAAACAATTATTTCTGGTAGGATTTTTTCCCTTCATTTTATAGACAAGTTGAGAGAGTTTCTGGGATCATTTAACTTGTTGAATTGGGTTTTAATTAGTCTATTTCGTACCAGAGTCCATGATTTTTATATAATACTACATATGAAGTTCTCTCACAGTTATTGCCAAACACACTCATGTTAATAAATTCTAATAGGAAAACATATTCTTTTTAAATATTTACTTATTTATCTGAGAGATAAAGAGATAAATATGAGTGGGAGGGGCAGAAGGAGAGTCATTCTCCAGCAGACTGCGCTAAAACCATGGAGCTTTACTTGGGGCTCAGTCTCACGATCCAGAGATCATGACCTAAGCTGAAACCAAGAGTCAGATGCTCAACCAACTGCACCACCCAGGCATCTGGAAAACATATTCTTAAGTTGCTTAATATATCCAGGGACTAGAGGTTAAAAAATCCATGAATGATAAAATAGAAACTTGAATTGTCATTTGTCATTCTTAGCAGGCACATTCTTAGCACATTCTATTACTTCTGTTCTTTGAGACCTATTTTTTAGTTTAATTTCCAAGTAGTTTATACAGTGTCCTCTGAAATAATTATTAGATGGTTTTCCAAGTCTTGGTGGTGTTGGCGAAGAATAATTTATAGCATTGCCTTTTAATAGTGAAAACCAAGTGAATGGCCTGGATAAAGAGTGAATAATCCTAGCACATAGTGCTCAAACGACATGCAGCCTGAGAGAATTATGTAGGAAAGACTAATGGTATAGGGGTTCACAGCTAGATGAAAAACATTCAGAACATTTGAGGTTGCATAGAGCTTTCTAGTTCATGGTAGTTATTGAGTATATAGGAACAATATTTAGTAATTGTGAAAATAAAGTTTCCTACTTAGTTTCTACTCAGAAGCTGCCATAGAAGGACATTTATTTAAATAAAAGTTGTAGACATTGTGAAAAAAAAATAAGTGATTTAAAGTCTTTGTATTTGCTATGGATATTGTGGTTACAATTATGGACAATGAGGCCTGATGTTCTGGAATTCCCTTTAAGTACAAATAGAATATTACTTTAGATATTTGGAGGTTGCAACTGGCCAACAGGTTATCAGAAACATAGTGTTTGGCACAACAAACTCAGTTTTATTTGCTGTAAATAGGTTTACTATTCTCTCATTTTCTAGAGTTCCCACTAGCTGCTAGTGTATGAAGTGGGACATGTTTCCTTTGTTCATTAATATTCTGTAGCCCATCCATTAATTAATTTGACTTTGCTTAGTTCAGTAATCAGGCATTTCAATGTGTTGTCATTTTAGTGCCTCTGGTTTCCCTACTCTTTATTAGAAAAAATATGTTCCATTAGACTAGACTAATGCACAATGTAAGCAGAATGTTCTCTTTCTTAATTTGTAGTCTTTTTAATTAATATATTTTTGAATTGGATAAGACAATTATGTTAAGTGTTTAATAACTTTCCAGTATGGATATAAAGACTTTGGTACATTCACTTAATGATGTACTTCTTTTTCTTTATTTTTTAATTTCCATATAATTAATGTACATTGTTATATTAGTTTCAAGTGTCCAACATAGTGATCCAACAATTCTATACATTACTCAGTGCAGATCATGACAAAGTGTAAGATAATCCCCTTCACCTATTTCACCCATTCCTCCACCACCTCCTTTCTGGTAATTACCAGTTTGTTCGTTATAGTTAAAAGTCTGTTTTTTTTGGTTTCCTTTTGTTGTTCATTTGTTTTGTTTTCTTTCTTAAATGAGTAAAATCATATGGTATTTGTCTTTCTCTGACTGATTTATTTCCTTTAGCCTATACTCTGCAGATCCATCAATGTTGCTGAAAATGGCAAAGTTTCATTCTCTTTTATGATTGAATAATATTCGTGTGTGTGTGTGTGTCTGTGTCTTTATCCATTCATCAGCTGCTTCATTGAATGAATCAGCATTCATTGGGCTGCTTCCATATCTTGGCTACTGTAAATAATGTTAACTATAAACTTAGGGGTACATGTATCTTTTTTAATTAGTGTTTTTAGAATTTTGGGGTAAATACCAGTTGTGAGATTGTTGGATCATAGGGTGATTCTATTTTTAACTGTTTGAAGAAAGTCCATACTCTTTTTTACAGTGGCTGTACCATTTTGCATTCCCACCAACAGTGCACAAGGGTTTCTTTTTCTCCACATCCTTATCAACACTTGTTTTTTATTTTAGCCATTCTGACAAGTGTGAGGTGATATCGCATTGTGGTTTTCATTTGCATTTTCCTGATAATGAATGATGTTGACCATCTTTTTATAAAAAAGACATATATGTCTATAAAATAGACATATATGTCTATTGGTCTCTGTGTGTCTTCTTTGGGAAATGCCTGTTCATGTCTTTTGCCCCTTTTTAATTGGATTATTTGTTTTTGTTGGTGCTGAGTTGTATAAGTTCTTTATATATTTTGGTTTTCAAACATATCATTTGCAAATATCTTCTCCCACTCAGTGGGTCATCATTTAGTTTTGTTGTTTCCTTTGCTATGCAATTTTTTTTTTATTTTGATGTAGTTCCAATAGTTTATTTTTGCTTTTATTTCCCTTGCCTCAGGAGACATATATAGAAAAATGTTGCTATGGCTAATGTCAGAGAAATTACTGCCTGTGCTCTCTTCTAGGATTTTTATGGTTTCAGGTCTCACATTTAGGTCTTTATTCCATTTTAAATTTATTTTTGTGTATGGTGTAGGAAAGTGGTCTAGTTTCATTCTTTTGCTTGTAGCTGTCCAGCATCATTTGTTGAAGAACATTTTTCCTGTTGCATATTCTTGCCTCTTTTGTTGAAGACTGACCATAGAATTGTGGGTTTATTTCTGGACTCTCTATTCTGATCCATTGACATATATGTCTGTTTTTGTGCCAGTACCATATTGTTTTGATTACTACAAATTTGTAGCATATCTTGAAATTTGGAATTGTGGTACCTCCAGTTTCTTTTTCAAAATTGTTTTGGGTATGTGGGGTCTTTTGTGTTTCCATGCAAATTTTAAGATTATTTGTTCTAGATCTATGACAACAGTTGGTCTTTTGATAGGGATTGCATTAAATCTGCAGATTACTTAGGGTTCTATAGACATTTTAACAATATTTTTTTTCTAATCAAGCATGGAATATCTTTCAGCTTGTCATCTTAAATTTATTTCATTAATATTTTATAGTTTTCAGAGTATAAATCTTTCAACCCGTTTGTTTAGTTTATTCCCAGGTATTTTATTATTTTTGGTGCAATTGTAAATGGGATTGTTTTCTTAATTTCTCTTTCTGCTGCTTCATTATTGATGTATAGAACTACAACAGATTTATATAGATTGCTTTTGTTTCCTGAGACTTTGTTGAATTCATTTATAGTTCTAAGAGATTTTTGGTGGAGTCTTTAGGGTTTTCTGTATATGGTATCTTGTCATCTGTAAATAATGGAAGTTTTATTTCTTCCTTACCAAACTGGATGTCTTTCCTTTCTTTTTCTGGTCTGACTGTAGTGGCTAGGATTTCCAGTACTATGTTGAATAAAGTGATGGGATTGGACATCCTTGTCTGGTTCCTGAACTTAGCAGAAAAGCTCTCAGTTTTTTCCCATTGAGTATGATATTCACTATAGGTTTTTCATCTCTGACCTTTATTATTTTGAGGTATGTTCCCTCTAAATGTACTTTGTTCAGGGTTTTTATCATGATTGGATGTTGTATTTTGTCAAATGTTTTTTCTACATCTATGGAAAAGATCATATGCTATTTATCCTTTCTTTTATTGATATGATGTCTTGCATTGACTGATTTTCAAATATTGAACTATCCTTGGATCTTAGGAATAAATCCTACTTGATAGCAGTAATTTTTTTTTTTTAATATGGTTGTTGGATTCCATTTGCTAGTTAACACTTCTTGTGAGGTTGGTTTAGTGTGATGAATTCCTTTAACTTTCGTTTGTCTAGGAAACTTTATCCCTTCTTTTATTTTGAATGATAGTCTCTTACTGGATAGAATATTCTTGGTTGAAGGTATTTTGTTTGTTTTTGTTTGTTTGTTTGTTGTTTCTCTTCAGCACTTGAATATTTCATGCCTTTTCCTTCTGGTCTGCTGTTTTGCTGAAAAATCAGCTGCTGCTCTTATGGGATTTCCTTGGTATATAACTGCTTTCTTTTCTCTTGCTGCTTTTAACTTTCTTGCTCTATCATTACTTTTTGGCATTTTAATTACTATGTGTCTTGGCATGGACCTGCTTGGATTGATCTATTTGGGAGCTCTCTCTGCCTCCTGGATCTAGATATTTATTTCCTTCACCAGATTTGGGAATTTTTTAGCTGTTAGTGCTACAGATAAAATTTCTGCCCTCTTTTCTCTCTTCTTCATCTGGGATTCCTAAAATGCAAATGTTACTATGCTTGATAATGTTGTTGAGTTCCCTAAATCTGTGCTCATTTTTTATTTTTCTTTTCTCTTTCCCCTGTTCAGTTACATTTCTTTCTGTTACTCTATCTTTCAGGTTGCTGTTCCATTCTTCTGCTTCTTCTGCTATTTATTTCCTCTAGTATATTTTTAAATTTCAGTTATGAGTTCTTCATCTCTGATTAGTTACTTTTTATATTTTCTATCTTTTTGTTGACAGTGTCATTGAGATTCTTCACTCTTAAGTCCAGTATCTTTATGACCATTATTTTAAATTTTCTGTCAGGTATATTACTTATCTACACTTCATTTAGCTCTCTTGCTGTGATTTTGTCCTGTTGTTTCATTTGGGACATATTCCTCTGTCTCCTTATTTTGTAATTTTTTATGTCTGCTTATATGTGTTAAGAAAGTCAGCTTTGTCTCCTGCTCTTGAAAGTAGTGGGCATAGAAAGAAGAGGTTCTGTAGTGCCCTGAGCAGTATCCCCTGCTCACCAGAAACTGGTTGTTCAGGAGTATCTCTTATGTGTGTTGCATGTCCCGTATTTTGCAGCTGAGCTGCCTTTGCTTTCTCTTCAGTTGTCTGCAGTGGCTCTGTTTGCCTATTTGTGGCAGGGCTTGGTCCTGGTGTTGTTAATTGACTGGTCTGGGACTACCTTGAATTTGAGTTTGGTCAGACTAGGTGTTTGCTAGGGATGCAGTAGCACCAAACTGCAGGGCATTCCCTGTGTATTGTCTGTTGAGAGACCAGATGCCTGCCTCAGTACACATCTGGATCCATAGTGGAGCTGGTGTGCCTAATTATCTTTCCCACTCCCCAGTGCAGGAATCACTTTGGAGTGGCCCTGGACATTGTCAGAGCTACTTTCACAATGCCATGCTTCTGGTGCCCCTTTAAATGGACTCCTACTGATGGCAGGTTGGATGGGGGCAGTTTGGATGAGGCAAGTTCACAGGAGAATAGAGGAGTTGGCGTATGGTTATAGCAAGGTTTGGGCTGGTCTGCTGTGGGAGGAGACCTGTATCTGCTTTGGAGAACTTCTTATCGTGGATTAGAGGAGGTGGTCTGCAGAGGAACATGGGGTTGGTATATGCTGTTTGCAAGGTAGGTGTTTGCACTAGTTCCCACAGGTGTCTGTGTATCTAGGGTTGAGGGTGGAGAGGAGGGAAATGTGCCTGCCAGCTCTTTAGCTCTTAGAGAAGTCTCCTCAAGATCCTTGCTTCTCTAGTTCATGTTCTAAGATTAGTAAATAAATCTTCCTGTGCATCCCAGGCATTTTTCAAACTGCTGCTTCTCTGTTGTATCTCAGCAGGGTTTTTGCTGTTCTCTCTCTTTAAGGGTAGGGACCCAGTTTCCTATCACCTTCCTACTCTCTCAGAGTACAACCAATTGATTTTTAAAGTTCTGACATTCACCCCCACTGGTTGTAAAAACTCATGAGGCTAAGTTTCTGTGGTTTTCAAAGACCAAATGTTATGAGGATTCATCTCGTGCAGATCCCCATGTCCGGTGTGCCTGGTATGGGGTCTGCTCCCCTCCCTTTCCCTGGCTTTGGGTTGCCCTCCCT
Source organism: Mustela nigripes (assembly GCF_022355385.1). Classification (NCBI taxonomy): domain Eukaryota; kingdom Metazoa; phylum Chordata; class Mammalia; order Carnivora; family Mustelidae; genus Mustela; species Mustela nigripes. Next base: position 25,901,668 of record NC_081560.1, on the reverse strand, counting down.
CCTATGGTTAGTGTTGTGAGTCAGTTTCATTCCCAACCTCATCTCTTTCTTTTCTACTGTTTACAATATGGCCTCTTCTCTATGTCTAACTGCGAAGTCTGTTCTGCCAATCTTCAGGTGGTTTTCTGGGTTATTTCCATGGATGTGGACATTATGTAGATGCATCCGTGGGATGAGGTGAGCTTAGAATTGTCTTGCTCCACTCTGTGCTGGAAGTCTAATATCCTTTTGAATTACATATATTTGAAAATTCAAAGAAAATACTATTAAGCAGCAGGACAATAAGCAGAATATAAAATTGTAGATAAAATTGATTTGTTTTGAGAAAATATAAACAATTATTAGTAGGAAGTATATATATATTTTTTTTTAAGTAGGAAGTATATTAAAGGAGATGTAATGTAAACGGTGGTTACTTACTATGTATTTATTTATTATTGTTCTATTTCTACACTTTCCTGATTTTTTTTGGAGACTATGTCGAGTAAATAAAGAAAGATAATTTTGAATAAACAAATACAGGGGTATTTATTCCAGAAAAATATAGAATGGAGGTAGTATCAACAGAAGAATTCTTTTGTCAAAAATATAAGTTAGACTTCTGGTTAATTAAAGTAGAGATAAGACATAACGTGTGTCTTTTTTTTTTTTTAAGATTTTATTTATTTGACAAAGAGCACAAGTAGGGAGAGCAGCAGGCAGAGGAAGAGGGAGAAGCAGACTCTCCGCTGAGCAGAGAGTCTGATGTGGGACTCAATCCCGTAACTCTGGAAGCATGACCTGAGCTGAAGGCAGAAGGTTAACTGACTGAGACACCCAGGAGCCCCAAGACATAACATGTATCTTATTTCTATGGCTATTCCATTTGCAAATAGTAAAGATTGTTTATGCCTACTATAGGAAATAGATAAACTATTATGCTATGAAGATTTTTTCAGTTATATAATTTGGGGTTGGAGAAAATTTATTCTTCAGTGGCACTATTACTTCTGATTTTGCACCCTGCCTCACTGGGGGCTAATCTATAGGCAACAAATAGTTTTTCTGTAATCTTGTGGGAGAGGAAAAAGAATTTTCTCTCGACTCTTCTGTGTTTAGCTGAGACATCCTAGTTTAATAAAGAGATTAACAGGAGAAAAAACAAAATTTTATAACATGTACACCTCCTATATACATGGGAGATATCCAGGAAAACTGAGTAACTCCCTAAAATGGCCCAACCCATCCCATTAAGTACCATTTTCAACTAAAGATAAAAGATATCATATGGAGGGGCCAGTTATAGTAGGTTGTTAGGAAAAGCATTGCAAACAAGGGTATATAGTCATAATGCAGATTTAAGTTGCTACCTTCTCCATTGATAAGACATTCTATAGGGATATAGAGTCATCCTCCTCTTCCTGGTACAGAGAAGGAGATACACTTACAAATGTAAATGTTCCTTACAAAATAGTAACTTCTACTCAATTTCAGATCTTCCCCTGTGTCTATTTCTTAAATATAATCAGCTGAAAATAATCCTTATACCAAAGAGGTGTATTTTGGGGTGGTGTATTCTTGTCTTCTACAATATTCTGCAATATTTTAATATTCCTCATTTGTGAAGGGACATATAATAAAGGGATAGACAATGACTTATTGGGTCAAAAAGAAATTAGAATATTATAACATCTCATAAATGATATAATTATCAACATTTCCATTGAGTATATATAGAGTATGTTATAAAGCAAGTAGAACCCTCTTTTTCCCCAGAGTTATTGAATTTATTTGCATTTCTTCCTACTCTGATATGTGAATAGAAGATAATTATTAATCTGATGACTAAAATAAATTATATCTTTTACTTCTTAATGTATTAATTCCAATGAAATACGTATGTTTTGATGACACAACATAGAAGAGAAATTATATATTTAATCCAACAGAAATAAAATGTACCCCCAAATTTCTAATTGAATGCTTTTGCTTTCTCAGCCATTACTGAAAATAATTAGTGAACAGGGAAATATACCATCCTTCTTGGGCTCCCTTTCACATCCTCATAAAAGACTCAAGTCTCCCCAGGGTGATCAGCCTCACAGTTTGAAAAACTCTGTCCTGGTTAGATAGAAAATCAGATAATTGCAAGAACAATTTGTAATCTCCAGGTGATTGAGAAAACAGAAGTAGACTGCAAGCTATATTATTATGTAAAGTGACAAAATATAACTACTGCATAGTCTTTGTTTTTTGAAGCTGCAGTCTTTAAAATATAAGGGTGAAGTGAATCATTCTGTTTCCTTTCAATCTCTGCTCCTATTTGGGTTTACCCTTTGTGATCAGACTGAAATTGAGAAATAATGTTCATTTTTATGATCTAAAACATGAGTCACCCTGTAACACACACATCAACACATTGTGTTAGTAAAGCTGTTGGAAATTTATATTCTACACGAGCAGGAGCATTTCGTATGTTGCTAGTAATTTTGGTAAAAAAAACATGGTCATATCGGGGAGGAAGAATCTTCTCTGTCCTTCGAGGTCCTTCTGGCTGAAGTAAGAATCAATTGATATGAGATAGATTAACAGGAGAAAATAAAATACAGTTTCACACATAAAGGGAATCCACCCAGGCATGAATTTCCAAAGGCAGGCAACATGAGGCCTATCTAACCTCCAAAACCAAGGAGAGAGGTACGGGTCTGAGGATTAAAAAGGGAAGAAAACTATTAGCAGGAAATTGAGAGGAAGTGTTTGGAAACTAAAGGTTGCCCTGTTGTGCAAGTAAGTTTCTTAGGTAAAGAGGAATATCTGTTAATAGCTCTCTTCCTGGTACAGGTAGGCAGTTGAAGTGGAGGTAGAAGTTTTCCTGTAAATGCTGAATTTGATAAGCTTTTAACTCAAAATAATGTTCATGTCAAAGTGGCTCATCTTGGGATGTCCTACTCATAGCCCCTATGGTTATAATGTAAAGTGATCACATGATTTTAAAAAATATTTCTTGGGTATTCAATAACAAATGTGTCAATTATAATGATGAAGTTTTAGAACATAAGTGAGGTTTGGTGGGGTGAGGTCTGGAGCCGATGACCAAGAAAGAATTCTTGAGAAATCTTTGGTGCAAAATGGTGGTTTATTAAAGCACAGGGACAGGACCCATGGGCAGAAAGAGCTGCTGTCCCAGGGTTGTGAGGAGTGATCCACTATATACTTGCAAGTTGGGAGGGGGTTGGGAATAGCTTAAGTCTCTATGGAATTTTGGAAATAAGGTTTCCAGGACCTTGAGGGGGTAGCTGTTGTTGGGAAAAGGTCATTTATTACTGTTTAATAAAACCTTACTCATGAGACCCTTCAGCTATATATTGGTGGGCCATATGCTTGGGATGTTTGCCAGCATGTATCTTGGAAGGTTTAGAGATACAAAAAGTTTCCAAAGGAATTTTTATATGTTAAAGTAGACCCACAGGATCCTGGTTGAGGGTGGGGGGCAGTCAGGCTAGGATTGCCTTTTGCCCTTAGCAAAGTATTAAGGTGGAGGTAGTTGAGTCCCTAGAGGAATGTCACTGCCTGTTTCAAGGGCTTGTCAGTGGGCTCTAGATAGTAAGGATATTTAATAATTTTTCTTCTGCCTCTGTTTCCTATATCAAAAACAATGAGTATTCCTGAGCCCAAATTTCACCTTCAGTTTGGAAATAGGCTGTTATAGATCTGCATTCTTCTGGTCCAGCCTTTCCTGTCACTTACTGTACTATTTCTGTTTTGTAGCTTTGGCTTAGGTATTTTTATATTAAAAGAAGTTCATTTTATGTAGGGAATTGAGTAATGACTTCCAAGAGGAATCTGAGGGAGACGACATTGGTGCTTTAAACTTGACATTTCCTGGTTTGTTTAATTACTATGTTTGAATTTTGACTTGGACCCCCACCACTGAAGTTTGTTTTGCTGGCATGCAAAATGGCATATGTGACTTAAAGACTATTGAAGTACATTGTTCAGGGTTTTGTATGGAAAAACTTTATTCTTATTTAATTTTTTAAATCTCCCTTACCTACTTGAAGAGTCACAGTTTATTAACAAATGCAGTTCCACTATTTGAAAAGGTTTTAGTAATTTAATTAGAAAATAAATTGCATTGTTGTAGGGACACCTGGGTGTCTCAGTTTAAGTGTTTGCCTTCAGCTTGGGTCATGATCCCAGGGTTCTGGGATTGAGCTTCATGTCAGCTCCCTGTTTGGTGGGGAGGCTGCTTCTCTCTCTCCCCGTTTGTGCTTTCTCTCTCTCTTTATACATAAATAAAATCACTCAAAAATATACTGTCATAGAGGTAATTTATAATACTTAATGGTAAAGTAATATACTGAATTGAATAAATGAAGATTTCTCCTTTCTATACCTATCTTCAGTATATTACTTATGTGCAAATTTAACAAACAAGCATTTCAATGAAATACAGACTCTCATCTTTAAATTGACAAAATATAGTGATTGGTAGAATGGGATGGGAAAAGAATGCAGAACTGTAGAGTTACCTAATTCAAATAAAATATAATGCTACCAGGTTGAATTAAATAAGGAAAGAATGATCCTCACATTGTATTTTATATATATATATATATATATATATATATATATATATATATTTATTTGAGAGTGCAAGAGTGGGGATGGAGAGAGGCAGAGGGAAAGAGAATCTTAAGCAGACTCTATGCCCAGCATGGACCCTGATGTAGCACTCAATCTCCTGATCCTGAAATCAGGAGTTAGATGCTTAACTGACACTGACTGAGCCACCCAGATGCCCCATTTAAAAAAAAAAAATTTACTTTAAATTTTATTTTTCTCATTTATACATGTGCATAATTTAAAGAGCTAAAATGTTCTGTAAGTCTTAAAACCACAAAATTGCATTTACTCTGTCTCTCCTTACCCCACAAGTCTGCACTGCAGAGCCTGACATATTTTGTCCTTAACTGCAAATTTTTATAATTAGTCCTATATATATAAATGAAATATTTGGTATTTCTTGATTTTTCAAATGTAAACAATACACAATTTTATTTGGAAGATGAGGACTTATCTTTCATGTAACCCCAACTCCTTACAGTCTCCTTTTTCTGTCTTCCAGTATAGTTATAATTATTTGTCAAACCAATGTTTCCTGCTTACATTATTGTTTCTTTGTAGATATTGTTCACATAAATCTTGTAGTATACTCTAATTATCTTTTCTTCATTGTATAATACTTTGCTTTTCTTAGTGTTACTGACTTCTTTTCCATTTGCCCATTTGTCTTCTGGAAGCTTTAGAGGATCTTCTCTAATATTTGGTGATATCTACTGCCTATTCATAGTTAAGGGTACAGAATTAAAATGGTAACTGGAAACCTTGTACAGAACTCACTATTTGCTGAGCTTCACCATAAATTGATCAGAAATATATCCATATGTTTTACTTGGGAATTTATACTAGATAAAACATGGCTAGGCTTCTGTAATAAGTAGACATTAAAATGTGTTAAGGGTCAGGGTATCTGAGTGGCTCAGTCAGTTAAGCATCTGACTTTGACTCCAATTATGATATCTGGGTCCTAGGATTGAGCCCTGGGATCCAGCTTGGCATTGGACTCTATGCTCAACAGAGAGTCTGCTTTTCCTTCTCCCTCTGCCCTTCCCCCTGCTCATGCCCTCTCTCCCTCTCAAATAAATAAATACAATCTTCTTAAAAAATGTGTTAAGTCTCAAACAAAGTTTTTTATTCACCCTTCTAGTTAATGGGTGATTTTCTCTATATACAGATTCAAAAACACAGACTCTCTTTATCTTGTGATCATACTCATCCCATAGTCTTGAAGTACCCTGATGGCAGAAAGGGAAAAAGAACTTTTTCAAGAGCACATTATTATTATTTTTTTAATGCTTGGCTTGGAAGTGATACATATCATATCTGCTCAAACGAGAGTAACCAGAACTAGTTAAATGCAGAGTGGGTTATGTAGGGGCACAGGGCAAGCTACTCCAGGATGGGACACTTTGGCATAAAGATTGTTTGAGCTAAAGACAATCAAGACCCTGCAGTCTCAAGAGAAACTTTCACCCCCTCCCTTAACTACATTTAAGTTGAGTTGGGGGTCTTTCCCAGAATAAGGGTTATTAACAGAGATAAATCTTACCTGAGTGACCCATCTGTGTGGTAGAGCAAGCATCTAATTATCAAACATCTGCTCTTCTTCTTGCCCTGCAGATTTCATTCCTTCCCTCTTAAGTCCCAGACTCCTACCCTCTTCTTCTTTGTTCAAGTTGACATATATATCTCATTTTCCCTATCTTTGAAATTCCATGTCTGTGTAGATTCTCCATACATATGCTGTTAGACTTGATTTTCTCCTGTTAATCTGTCTAAGAACCATTCAGTTCTTAGTTCAGGTGGAAGGAACGTTGAAGGGGCCAGGATATTCCTGCTCCCTAGCAGCTAGGAAGGATAGTCTCAGTCTAGGCAACTGCTCCTCTATGACAACTTTAGTCTGCAGGAGAAGGATTAATTTTGATGGCCACTAGCTATCTCTGCCACAGGAAACCTCCCTGAAAAACAAAAACAAAACAAAACAAAAAAAAACAGTATTAGAAATCTTTGCTCTAGGGCTTGCCTGGTGAATATAAACTAGATTGCTGCATTCTTTTAATTAATACCACAAGTCATTGCTTTTTAAACTTTAAATGTATATAAATACATGGTAAAATACAGATTCTGATCCCAAGGATATAGTATAGGATCTCAGTTTCTTGATTTCCAACAGAATCCCAGATAGCGTCAATCGTGCAAGCCTAGGGACCACAACTTTGAGAAGCAAAGAGCTGAGTTACAACACTCTGCCTCCAGCTATTCCATTCTTTTCTTAGTCCAGAGCCTTTTTGATTGAATTTCTCTAGAGAATAAACATCCTCTCTGATGCTAGTGTGTGTGTGTGAGAAGAATTTCCTGGTGGAAAGATGGGGAAGGACCCCTAATAATGTACTTGTTTTCTATGTAGTTGTTTCTAGGGGATTTAACTAAAGATTAAACCAAGAGGTGTTTTGTAGAGTAATAGTGACTCAAGTATCAAATCATCAAGGAATGAGAAAAATGACTCAAGTCAATTACACTGTGGGTCTTTGGAGAAAAAGAGAAGAGAATATATTGGCAGTAGCAATCAGAATAAGTGTTATCTACCACATCTTTTGGTTCAGTGGTTGGAGATGGTAAGGAGACAGAACAATTGAACTTGCTGTGTGGAAGGCTGGTAAGAACAAGAAAGTGATGAGCATACTCAGAGAATTTGAGGATATGGTGATCCCTAGAGACCAAAGCAAAAAGTTTTAGGAGTTGTGAAAAGGGGAAAGTGGGTAGAAAAGAGGCTATAGAGTGTTCTAAGAATTGAAATCTGGGGAATGAAGAATAACCTGGAAGCCTGAGCTTCCTATGGTGATTGATATAAAAAGAGATGAATATTACAATTAGTTTAGTCCTGATGATTCCAAGCAGATGATAGTAGAGGTCAGGAAAAGGGAGGAAAGAGTGGAGAGATTAGAGGTTGGGTCATGGCAGGGCAAGTTTTAGACCTTCTTATTGACACCCTTGGTAGAGGTCTACACAGAGCAAAGGTCAAGGAAGTTTACCAGAGAAAACTTCCTTCTCCTGCCTGGCAGGAGAAGGAGAATTTAAGTAGGTATATAATACAGAAGCCTTCCACTTTGTACTCTGACTGCACAAATCATATATCTTTTGGTTTCTGTTAGATGTGTTTTCTGTACTGAGGCTGCTTTATTATCACAACCTGGATTTTTATTCACATTTTTCCACATGTGGCTAATTGTTTTACATTATATTGGTGAATGCTTTTGAAAATAACATGACATTTCTAAAGGATACTTAATCCTCTATAAAATATAAGCTGCAAATCTCCCCCAACTTAAATCACATCTGATCCGTCAGTGTATGCTGTGTGAGTTGGTTATTAAAAAATAAATAAATCATAATTTCTCTGAGCAAAGTTAATAACAAACATAAAGACTGCGGCAGGAGCCAGACCAGCCTCTCTTCTTCTGATTAGCTGAAGGAGATTGATTTAAAATTTATACTATCAAGCAAAAGGCAATTTCTGTATTATCCCCAGGCAGTTACACATTGGTGAGAAACACAGCCATGTACCAAGTCTCTCCATTATATGCACTTACTTTCAAACTGTTAGTCCATTTCATCATCAATCATCCACCCTTTCATTCAGGAAACATGAGCTAGCAGTGCAGTTCATTTATGGAACACTATTTTCATACTTAGCAATGTGTGAAACTGAATTCTTCACGTTGTTAAATTCAGCCTTATTTAGCGTACGGGAATTGAAGGCACTTGCAGGGATAGACACCAAAGTGCTGAACAGGCAGAGAGTGAACAGAAATTACTCTTTAGAATCTTCTTTAAACAGGAAACTCTGAAATGATGATTTTTAACTGTTAACTATCTTTTCATTTTCTGCTACTGTAAATGTAGCTGAGATCAGAGTCCCTCAACATTTAAGATATTGAAGTTGAGATATTGCCAAACGAGTAATCTCTCTTTTCCTCTTTATCACTTGTAACTACTTTTAAATTCAGTTTTGTAACAGGAATTTTCAAAGCACACAGATAAATAAAATGAGAGTTTATGTAAATTCTGAACACTTAATATCCTCGGTAAAAGTAGAATATTTTAATTATGTAAATAGTTCCCATCATTTAGAGGCTCCACTGCTTCTAGGCAGCTTTTTAATCAAATGGCCCTAGCTTTTAAAACATTCCAAATAATTTGTATACTTGTAAATTTAATCACTAGTTTGACAGAATTTGAAAAAAAATTATTCAAGTCAAACTTGAATGTATGAGGGGATATTTCCAAAGAACCAACTGAAGGGATTTTTTTTTCCTTTTTAACAATTGCTTTATATTTAAGTTTTTTCCTGTATTGCAATTTCTTTTCTTTACACTGTTGATCTAATTGTCTGCTGACATATCTATTATCTTTTATAGTCATTTCAAATAGCAAGAGGATTAGTTGCATATGATTTTTCACCACTTCTTTTGGACTTGGAGCCAGTTCTCCCTGACTATTTTTTTTTTTTTAAGATTTTTATTTACTTATTTGACAGACAGAGATCACAAGTAGGCAGAGAGGCAGGAAGAGAGAGAGGGGGAAGCAGGCTCCCTGCTGAGCAGAGAGCCCAATGCGGGACTCTATCCCAGGACCCCGGGATCCTGACCTGAGCCTTAGGCAGAGGCCTAACCCACTGAACCACCCAGGCGCCCTGACTGCTTCATTTTAATAGACTACATAATGGAATTAAAAAGCTCTACCACCACTTTGGGTGTAAGATGTCTGTGACCAATAGCAAAGGCAAGCTAAAAGACCTTGAAAATGATACTGTATATACAAACAAACAAAACAAAAAAACACCAATAACAAAACACACATACACAAAGACCTAGATTCCTTGGGGTTTAAAAAAAAAAAAAAGGAACAATAAAACCACAACATCTGGAATATAGGAAAGCACTGTAAGGAGGAAAAAACATGGTTTTGTTTTTATTGAGACTTAGGAAGTTATTGCAAAACTTCCAAAAGTTCCTTTGTCAGTCACATAGGTGAGATTAGCAAACATTTTCAAGCACAGAAAAATATTTTTATTGGAATATCTTTCTCTTTGAATAGAACATTCTATCTGTAGCAACACATTCCATGATACTAACTATAGAATTTAGAGAGACTTCTCAGGATAATAATCATATTTACATAATCCTGCATCTTTTTTTTTTTAATAGAGCAACCTCAATGAAATATGTCTTTCTGAAGCCAGAAAAAGTGTTTTTATTTTTTAAAACCACAAAGAAAAAAAGGCTATTTGATGTTGTGCTGATATCAGTAGATTTCTGTTGTTTTAATCTTTTTCTTTCTTTCTCAAAGTAAAACAGCATCTAATTCATTCTTGAGAAAGAACTAAAGGAATCCTTCCCTTAGTGACATAGTAAATCTGAGACTTAGAGTTTCATGTACTTTTTCTGTAAATGGCTTGGATGATGTGTGGAGCTCAAAAGAATATATTTACTTTCTATGTATGCTAAATGACTTAAAACTGTTTAATGCCCAGTGGAAATCAAAGGATGTATTAAATATTGAAAGGTATGTTTGATGGTTAATTTTATGTGTCAATTTGACTGGGCCATGGGTTGCCCAGATTATTTCTGGGTATGTCTGTGAGGATGTTTCTGGATGAGATTAAGCATTGGGATCCCTGGACTCAGTAAAGCAGACTGTCCTCCCTAATGTGGGTGGGCCTCATCCAATCCACAAAGGGCCTGATTAGAACAAAAAGGGAGGAGTTGCCCCCTTACTGCCTGCCTGATTGAGCTGGGACACTTTCCTCCCCTATCCCTGGACTGGGATTTATATCATTGGCTTCATTCATTCTCAGGCCTTTGGACTAGCACTGGGATTATACAACTGTTTTTCTTGGGTCTTCAGTTTGCAGACAGCAGATGGTGGGACTAGATATATATTATATATTAGAATGTGCATATAAGTGTCTGGTTCTAGTTCTATTTTTCTGGAGAACACTGATTAACATGGTACATTTTTCATTTCTGAACATTTTTAGTGAAAACACAAGATCCTTTGACTCCTCAAAGGGAAGAATATTTGATTATACGTCTCTGTTCTTGAAGCGAGGCTAGAAACTTTTCAGCTGGGATAGCCAGAAGAAGTGTTAAAGTATATTTTGGGGGGGAAAAGAAAAGAAAATGAAAACAAAATCAGAAGACATAGAGTAAATGACTTTTTCAGTATCAGGATGAGTGGATGATAAGAAGTATCATTCGTGGGACATGGAAGGGAGTCACTGAAATCATCCCATGCACTTTTCTATGACAGCAGCTCATTCACTCACAGACATTTATGGTGAAACTAGTATTGGGTAGACATCTTTGTATTAATGGCAAAGAGCTTGGTTTCTAGGCTTTTCAGCTACTGCTTGGTGAAACAAAAAACATACAAAGTTCTGAGGTCGTCAAGAGCAGAGCTTAATAATGGTGAAAATAAAAGGATAACAGTGACCAGCAATGTAATTTAGGATGAGTTAATAAAGACACAACTAGGAGTTACTGAAGTAAAAATCTGGACTACAGCTAGCAAAAATGAGAGAAGATGGACTCTGAGAAGCCTCATGAAATGAACAAGAACTTTTTAAACTGTATGACTTCTTTGAACAGAGCATGAGTAGCATGGGAAATCTGTTGTCAAAGTTGAAATTCATCATTCATGTTCCATCAGCTACTATTTCTCACAAGAATTAGAGAACTTTAAAGAAATAAAAGATCTAATGATAGAAAAGTGAAGGATTCATTGGACTCTCTGATAACATCTAATATCTTAATTAAGTAATTGGAAAAAGGGAATCTTCACTTCCCTGACAATGAATTACCTGATCTACTTAGAAAAAATGTGGCAAATCTCTTTCTAATTCCATTTAAGAAACTCTTTTCAATTCAAAGATCATTTTTAAGTCACCGTTAAGAATTTTAATATTGAAGAATATTATAATTTACCAGGGAGAAAAACTTTGAAACAAGTTGAATCAATTTACCAATGCAGTATTAATTAAATATCTGCTATACAGCCAACTCTTTCCTTGGTATTATAAAATAATTAGACTATTTTCCCAAGTAATAAGAAAGTAATAAAGGATCTATAATTTATTATAAAAGTGACTCAAATATTTTAAAAGCTTACATTTGAAGAATATCTTTTGGTTTAATATTACATCTCAAAGCTCAAAATGTAATTCTTGAAAATCAATCAAAATATGTAAATATAAAAATCTTCATATTGAATCATTTCAGAGAAATGTCATAGTTAAAGCCCTCACTATATTCGTAATTTTGTTGTGTGATACAAAGCTCTAAAGAACCAAGACATGGCATGAGTAAGAAAAAGAAGCCCCATATAGATCTTGAAAAAAATGCATTATATACAATGAGCAATGTGAAAATGCTCTCATTTAATGACAGTAAAAATTTTAGAGACCATAACTTTAGGCAGTTGTCCTACTTAGAAGAGTTTGAAAATGATTCTCTCTAAACTCAAAGTATTTCTCCTGTACAGTTGTAGGTAATCTATAATTTACCAGGTAGAAGCACATGGTGTTTAAATACGCAGGCTGTGCTATAGTCATTTTAGGTGGAATCCCAGCTCTGCTCTTCTTTTCTCATTTCATTTATAGAATTTGAATCATAAGAGAACTATGACTAAATGAATAAAGTCTGTAGTTTGAATGGTGAACCAAGAAAGTTCTGGGTAAACATTTAAATATTATTATGTGTGGGTACCTGGGTGGCTCAGTGGGTTGGGCCTTTGCCTTCGGCTCAGGTCATGGTCTCAGGGTCCTGGGATCGAGTCCCACATCAGGCTCTCTGCTCAGCAGGGAGTCTGCTTCCCCCTCTCTCTCTGCCTGCCTCTCTGCCTACTTGTGATCTCTCTCTCTCGGTCAAATAAATAAATAAAACCTTTAAAAATATAAATATTATTACGTGAAGTAAGAAAGCCATGCTAAACGGGTAAAGGGAATTTTGCAAAATCCTATATTGGCACTTAGAAATTCTATGTAAGATGAAATATAAGTTTTGAGTCTTTTCTGGTTATCTATCTAGGAATACTGAGACTTCTGTATACATTTCTTTTAATTTAGTCTTAAGACCTCCCCTTGTGCCTTCAGGTTCCTTTTCCATTGCCATCAAAGCTATGAAGAATTAAATTGTTATTTCTTATCCTCCTTGTTCTTCTGTAATGCTGAGATAACAGCACTGGGGGTACTTTAAATTTCAGGCCATTCAATCCCATGAGAATAAACATTTTTGTAACTTATAACTATCTCCTGTTAACAAATGTTCTTGAGAAATCAGGGTCACATTTCAATAATTTGCATATATTAAGAAGGTGCCAAGTTAAAAAAATTAAGTTGTTATTTTCAGCAAATAATAACTGATGTAGCTCTTAATCATATCCTCTATGCACATACTTAAATAGTTAAGTTTTGCCAGTAATTCTGCTCATAATTGTGTCCAAATGCTATAGCAACTTCTCAAATCACTGTTATTATTTCTACTCACAAGCCATTATTTCAGTAATTTACTTAGAAAGACTAGAATTAATTCACAATAACTTACTTATCAACCAGGATCCTTATCTTCCTGTTAAAAGTTGATACGAACCTTTTATCTGATATTTGTAATGTTTTTTAAGACACAGTAAAGAAAAACAGATACCTTGCTAAACACAACAAAACTCAAAAACTTATAAAGAACAATTTTTAGCAGGCGTGCTCTGTCATGTGTTGACTAGTAGTTTTGATAAGTAAGAATCACCTACAATGAGAAATTTCTATATAGTCTGAAATCTATTTGATGTTAGATTGCGACTGTACCCATCCCCTGAAAATGCCGAGGATACATTCTGAAAGAGTGTCACTGAAATACCTTACCTTTTACTGACATGAGGGAAACTTAGAATCAGGGAATTGTTTTATCAACGAAAGTGACCCTAAAAACTAATTTTTTGATTGACACATAATGAATTTGTATCTTAATGATGAATAATGTAACATGACATCTGCTGTTTTCAGCAGTGTACTGGTTTCATCTCATGTCCACCAGTAAACATTTAATAATGTGGTATGTCTATGTATATAAAATCTAATCCTGATTCCTTTTAGTTTTACAAACGGGCTGTTCCAAATACTTCTCTTAATTTATTTCTATATGAATCAACTCACTTAGAAGATCCAGTTAAGCATCTGGGCAAAGAAGAAAGGACAGAGGTTTTCCTTTTCCAGTAATTTTGAAGACTTAACACAGTGGTTGGCAAATTGTATTGTGCGGTTGGATCAACTGGGAATGCTTGTTATGAATGTTATAAATGCTTCCCATATTCTCAGAGTGGGGCTTCAGAGTCTGCCTATGAATACCCACCCATCAGGACGTTTTGATGCAGGCAGTTCCTGGCTAAACATGATGATATCCAGGGTGATTTGAGCTGGAGTGGGGGGTACAGGTTATTGGTAGGGCATGCTGCCAACTAAGAGTAGAAATTACTTGTAGCGGCCAGAGACCAAGAGGGGATCTAAACTGTCTAAACTGGAGAGGACAAGAGCCAGTAAACACTGATCCAGATGGAAACCAAGAGCAGGACCAGTGACTAGCAGAAGATAAAGTAGAAACGCATTTCAAAAGAGGACAAGTAAAAATAGCTATTGGTGTGGTAGGGTTGAAGAGGGCAGAACGGTGCAAAGCCAGCATTCAGCATTTTCTTTCTTTTTTTTTTTTTTTTTTTTTTTCAGCTCTTAGAGTGGCTGGCAATTTTGGATATTTAATTTCCGTTGCCTCCCCCAAAGTAATGTTTTCTGTAAAATTAGGTGATTTGTCTATAAGTTGCAACTGAATAAGGCTATTTATTAAAGTAAATTACTCTAGGGGAGCCTGGGTGGCACTGTCAGTCAAGCATCCAACCCTTGGTTCCAGCTCAGGTCATGAGTTTACAGGTTGTGAGGTTGAGCCCCACATGGGACTCTGTGCTCAACACAGAGTCTGGTTGAGATTCTCTCTCTTCTCTCCCTCTGCCCTCCACCCCCTTGCAAACACACACACTCTCTCAAAACAAATAAATAGATCTTTTTAAAAAAAAAGAAGTAAAGTATTCTAACTCAAAACAAGAACTTGTTTTTACATTCATTTTGTCCTCCTCCTTTGTCTTTTGCTTTTTCTCCCTCTGGATGATCCTTTCTAGGATCCTTTCCAAAGGAGCTCTTGTTGTTAGGCATAGTCTTCAGCACCCCTTTTATTGGTCACATTTAAAGAAGGGGTCTTGGGTGCAGTCATCTGCCCTGCTTTCCTCACTAAAGATGCTCTGTAAACCACTAAGCATCAGAGTTATCAGTGAAGGATTGAGCCGCTCCCTGAACTGCTGTAATCTCTGAGCCACCTCTTCTCTCAGGGCACCACGGTCTTCTTACTGGGTCTCAGTAGAGCATCAGATTGCTCCTGTTCCATATTTCATGAAGTAGATGTTAGCTCAGTTTTAGTTCACTGGCAAATACCACATCACCTCTGACACAGTGTGTTTGACAACCATACCTGAACAAGTTACAATGACATTTCTTCTAGAAACATATTGCTTTCACATCAGTAATTTATTCTTTAGATTAGACTTGTACAAAAATCTCTGAAAGATGGGGTGCCTGGGTAGCTCAGTGGGTTAAAGCCTCTTCCTTTGGCTCAGGTCATGATCCCAGGGTCCTGGGATGGAGCTCTGCATTGGGCTCTCTGCTTGGCAGGAAGCCTGCTTCCCCCGCTCCCCCCCCCCCCCCCCCCCCCCCCCCCCCCTCTGCCTGCCTCTGCCTACTTGTGATCTCTCTTTCTCTCTGTCAAATAAATAAATAAAATGTTTTTTTAAAAAATCTCTGAAAGAACAGTTGCCAAACAAATTCTTTTCCTCTGAGTTCTTCTGAGGGGACCCTCTCCGATATCTGTATACATGGAAACCATGTTCTCACACTCATCCTAGAGGGGAAAGCTGAGTAAGTTAGACCCATCTAGATCCTCACAGAAATAATGACTGAAATATCAAAATGATCTCATTATAGGTTTCTCCTATACTGAAGTCCCCCAGAACAGATTATACAGGACATTGCATTACACAGTGTCCACTCTCCTGCTGTTGCTGGTTATACCGACTGTGTGAGAGCCCCAAATGATGTGTATCTGTGATTTCTGTGAATTGATATGAATCCAAAATATAAGCAAAGTGAGACTCAAAGCCACAATGAGGTCAACAATAAAAAATAAAAGCAAGTTTGAGTAGAATTAATTTTTAGTCTTTGTTGAATAGTTAAATAAATGCTTGAATCATATTATGAAGCATTAGCAGTGAAAATCCACAGCTGAACTACATAAATTACAAAATGATTTAGATGCACCAGTCTAGCATTAATGTCCGGCACGCATGGTGTGCTAAAGGTGTGTAATGACCCATGCACAGATGAAGCAGAGGAGGAATTTAACAAAATTGGCATTTGCTCTTATTAGATCTCACATAGTCAAAAAGCATTTATCTGATGTGAAGAAAGAACTCAGTGAATTATCAAACAAACAGAGGCATTCTTTTTTCTTACTGTGGTAAATCTCTGTGGATTTATAATGGCTCATTGGAGAACATAGCAACCTCTAGAATTTTGCTGCAAGGTGAGAAAATACCAGGCAGAGACAAGTTATTAAAAAGAAAGAATACATCACTTTGAACTCTAAACACTTGTTCTTAACACTTGATGCCTCTTACAGCAACAAATAACATGACAGATGTATATGATTTATAATTTTTTTTTGTTTAGAAAAACAAAGTGATAAAATTGAGTTGATGGATATAGTAGCCGTGAGACAGAATCATTGTGTCTTTGTAAGCTGTATATAATAAAAACTCTAAAATGATGTCCTCTATTTCAAAACTCAGTTGCTGATGCTATTTATATTATTCAGTCATCTGGCAAGAAAATCTCTCAATACTCTGAAAACCCAAATCATTACAGTTGATAGTCAGGAAATTGAGAAATATGATTGCTAGCTCAAAGAAACATTTCAATTGTGTTTTTTGGAACATGAACAAAAGGGGTGCTGTGGTAGAGAGAAAAAAACACAATGAGTCTCCAAAGAACCTGATAATAAGCTACCGTACTGGGCAAAATGGACCTTGCAGATAGGATTAGTTAAGGATCTCAAGACCGGGAGATTATCTTCATTTAACTGATTGGTCCAGTGTAATCAGAAGGGTCATCATGAAAGAAATGCAGGAGAGGCATAGTATCCAAAATATATGAAGAATTTATACAACTTGTGCACTGTTGGTGTGAATACAAATTGGTGCAACCACTGTGGAAAGCAGTATGGAGTTTTTTTTTTTAAACAGTTAAAAATAGAAGTACACTACAATCCAGGA
>NC_081560.1:25867666-25869646 GCF_022355385.1 Mustela nigripes | reverse complement strand
TTTTAGTTCCTTGATAATGTCCTTTAAGGTACAAAACTTTTTGACAAAGCCCACCTTACATATATAGGGTGTGTGTGTTGTGTGTGTGTGGTTTTTTGTTTTTTGGGTTTTTTTTTTTTTTTTTTTTTTTTTTTGCTTTTGGTGTTAAATCTAACAGTCCATTGCCAAATATGAGTTCATGAAGAATTACCTCTGTGTATGTGTGTATGTGTTTACTTTGTTTTCTTTTAAGACTTTTAGCTTTTATATTTAAGTCACTGATCTATTTTGAACTCATTGTTCTATATAAAGTAGGGGTCCAGTTTCATTCTTCTTCATGTAGTTATTTAATTCTCTCTATTCCCTACCAAGTAGTCTTAACTCCTTTGTCAAAAAATAATTGGCCATAGGTTTTGAGGTTATTTCTGGGCTCTCAACTCTGTTCCCTTGGTTTATATATTTATTCACAGGCCTGCTATCTATCTATATGCTTGTGGACACATATTTTTGTTTTCCTTGGGTAAATACCTAGAAGAGTAATTGCTGAGTTAAGTAATACATATATTTTTAAAGAAACTTGTCTTTTTCTTACCATGGTCAGTATCATGCAGCTAGGTTTATTGATCCTTTATGCAAAACTGGGATTTCTGTTGGTGAGAAAGAAATGAATGGTTAGTCAATAAAATGTATCTGTTTTGGTGTATTTCATTGGATGCCAATGCAGTGTAAATGATGAGCTTTGAACCATTCTGGATAATTATTTTGCACTTGTGAGAGAGCAAGAATTTCCTGTCCCTCTTAAGTTGCTTCTAGCTGTCTAACAACTAAATTGACATGAGACAGAAGAAAATAAAATCTAATTTCATACAATCCACTCAGACATGGAAATTCCAAAGAAGTGAGGCCAAATGAGGTATATAGGTGACCCTAAACTTAGAAGAAGGAGGAAGGGGTTTGGGACTTCAAAGGGAAGGAATGCAATTCACAGGACAATAAGAAGAAAAGCAGATGTTTGGTAATTAGATTCTTGCCCTGCCATATAGAAAGACCCCAATTTGGATTCTCTATGTAGTTAAGGGAGGGACAAAAGTTTCTCTTGAGCTTTTAGGGTCTCAATTGCCTTTAGCTCAAAATAATCCCTTCAAGCCAAAGTGGCCATCTTGGGGGTGACCTGTCTCCAGCCTCTATAGTTTCCTTCTCTGAAATTTCCCTGAAGTTTTTAGACATTAAAAGTTGAGCTGGTAAGTGATTATATCTTACTGAATGAGTTCCTTAGTCCTGAAAATAGGTCAGTTAAGCTGATTTTAGGAGGCTGTGATGCATGTGTAATCTCAAAATTGGGCCTGTGGTTCAAGTAATCAGGCTTTAAAATCAGCATTTTTTACAGAAACAAAAGAAAAAAACAATGGTTAATGATTGGATCAAATTATAAGCCAGTTTTTGAGCTCCAGGGTAGCCAGTCAAGATTTCTAGATGTCAGGATTGAAGATTCTTCAGATAGAGTGAGGATAGGCAGTGGCAATCTGACAGACCTCCCTGGTTTGTAGTTCAATTGTTGATGTTCTATGGGTCACTCAAAAAGAAAAGACATGAAAATTATCTATACATGAGTTATTGTTATTTCTCAGATGTTTACATCAAGTTGTTTATATTCAGTTTCCAGGGGCTTTAGGAAAAAGGGTGGTTTGGTTTTCAAATGACTCCAAGTAAGAAATATGGGAGACAAATAGCATGGAGGACAAGGGGAGTTAGAGAGGAGAAGGGAGTTGGGGGAAATTGGAAGGGGAGGTGAACCATGAGAGACTATGTACTCTGAAAAACAATCTGAGGGGTTTGAAGTGGCGGGGCGTGGGAGGTTGGGGGAACCAGGTGGTGGGTATTAGGGAGGGCACGGATTGCATGGAGCACTGGGTGTGGTGCAAAAACAAGAATACTGTTATGCTAAAAATAAATTAAAAAAAAAAAAAAAAGATGATCCCAGGGTCCTGGGATCGAGCCCCA
>NC_081560.1:25836085-25867566 GCF_022355385.1 Mustela nigripes | reverse complement strand
TGCATGGAGCACTGGGTGTGGTGCAAAAACAAGAATACTGTTATGCTAAAAATAAATTAAAAAAAAAAAAAAAAAGATGATCCCAGGGTCCTGGGATCGAGCCCCACATTGGGCTCTCTGCTCCGCAGGGAGCCTGCTGCCTCCTCTCTCTCTGCCTGCCTCTCTGCCTACTTGTGATCTCTGTCTGTCAAATAAAAAAAAAAAAAGAAAAGAAAGAAAGAAATATGGGAGAAAAGTAAATACTGGCTTGGAGAGTTGTAGCCAAACATTTGAGAACATGAGAAGAAATCAGGATCTAATTCAGTTTGATGACTATTAAAATCTAATCTCTCTCAATTTTGGGGTGGAGGCTTTTGGGTTTTCCACATAAAGTGTCATGTCATCTAAGAAGAGTGAGAGTTTGACTAATTCTTTGCCCATTTGAATGCGTTTTATTTCTTTTTGTTATCTGATGGCTGAGGCTAGGACTTCTAGTACTATGTTGAACAGTGATGAGAGGAGACATCCCTGTTTTGTTCCTGTCCATAGGGAAAAGTTCTCAGTTTTTCTCCACTGAGAATGATATTCACTGTGCGTTTTCCATAGATGATATTGAGGTATGTTCCTCTGTCCCTACATTGTGGAAAGTTTTAATCAAGAAAGGATGTTGTATTTTGTCAAATGCTTTTTATGCATCAAGAGGATCATATAGGTCTTGTCCTTTCTTTTATTAATGTGATGTATCACATTGATTGATTTGCAAATATTGAACTCCCTTGCAGCCCAGGAGTAAATCCAGCTTGGTCATGGTGAATAATCTTTGTAATGTACAATTGGATCCTATTGGCTAGTATCTTGGTGAGAATTTTGGAATCCAAGTTCATCAGGGATGTTGGTAATTCTCCTTTTTGTAGAGGTCTTCATCTGGTTTTGGGATCAAGATAATGCTGGCTTCATAGACTGAGTTTGGAAGTTTTCCTTCCCATTCTATTTTTTGAAAGAGCTTCAAAGGAATAAGTATGAATTCTTTTTTTTTTTTAAGATTTTATTTTATTTTTTTTATTTGACAGAGAGAAATCACAAGTAGATGGAGAGGCAGACAGAGAGAGAGAGAGAGAGAGAGGGAAGCAGGCTCCCTGCTGAGCAGAGAGCCCAATGCGGGACTCGATCCCAGGACCCTGAGATCATGACCTGAGCCGAAGGCAGCGGCTTAACCCACTGAGCCACCCAGGTGCCCCTAAGTATGAATTCTTAAGTGTTTGGTAAAATTCCCCTAGGAAGCCATCTGGCCCAGGAATCTTGTTTTTCAGGAGATTTTTGATGACTGCTTCAGTTTCCTTTCTGAATATGAGTCTGCTCAGGTTTTCTATTTCTTCTAGTTTGCCTATTGTTGGCATATAGTTACTCATAATATATTCTTACAGTTGTATTTCCTTAGTGTTTGTCATGATCTCTCCTCTTTCAGTCATGATTTCATTAATTTGGGTCTTTTCTCTTTTCTTTTGATAAGTCTCATTAAGGGTTTATTGATCTTATTAATTCTTTCAAAGAACCAGCTCCTACTTTCATTGATCTGTTCTACTGTTCTTTTGGTTTCTATTTCATTGATTTCTGCTCTAATTTTTATTAATTCTCATCTCCTGCTCAGTTTAGGCTTTATTTACTGTTCTTTCTCCAGCTCCTTTCAGTGTATGTTTAGGTTGCGTATTTGAGACTTTTCTTGTTTCTTGAGGAAGGCTTGTATTGCTATGTATATCCCTCTTAGGACCACCTTTACTGCATCCCAAAGGTTTTGAACAGTTGGATTAAAGACCAAAATCTGAGATAGGAATCCATCAAAATCCTAGAGGAGAAAACAGGCAGAAACCTCTTTGACCCCAGCCTCAGCAGATTCTTGCTAGACACATCTCCAAAGGCAAGGGAAAGAAAAGCAAAAATGAACTATTGGGATTTCATCAAGATAAAAATCTTCTTCACAGTAAGGACAGTCAATAAAACCATAAGGCAACCCACAGAATGGGAGAAGATATTTGTAAATGACATACCAGATAAAAGGCTAATAATAAAAACCTATAAAGAATTTATCAAACTCAATACCCCCAAAATAATCATCACAATATGTGTAGAAGACATGAACAGACATTTGTCCAAAGAAGACATCTAAATGGCCAACAACACATGAAAAAAATGCTCAACAATCACTTGGCTCCAGGGAAATACAAATCAAAAGTATGATGAGATATCACCTCACACCAGTTAGAATAGCTAAAATTAACAAATTAGGAAGTAACAAATATTGGCGGAGATAGAAGTAAAGGGGAATCCTCTTACTCTTTTGATGGGAATGCAAGTGGTGGAATGCAAGTGGAATGTTGGTGGGGATGTACAGCCAATCTGAAAAGGTTCTGGAGGTTCCTCAGAAAGTTAAAAATAGAGTTATCCTACAACCTAGCAATTGTACTACTACTAGGTGTTTACTCCAAAGATACAAATGTAATGATTGGAAGAGGTCCCTTCACCCCAATGCTTATAGTAGCAATGCCCACAATAGCCAAACTGTGGGGAGAACTGAGGTGTCCATTGACAGATAAATGGATAAAGAAGATGTGGTATGTATGTGTATATATATATGTATATATATTCATACACACACACAACAGAATATTAGCCCTCAGAAAGGATGAATATTTATCATTTCTGTTGATATGGATGGAAATGGAGGGAATTATGCTGAGTGAAAGAAGTCAGTCAGAGAAAGATAATTATCATATGGTTTCACTCATTTGTGGAATTTAAAAAAATAGCTCACAGGATCATAAGGGAAGGGAAAGTCACTAGGGAGAAAAACCATGAGAGACTCAAACTAAGGGTTCCTGGGGGAATGGGGTAACATGCATTAAAGAAGGCATATGATGTAATGAGCACTGGGTGTTTTATGCAACTGATGAATTACTGAACTCTGCTTCTGAAACTAATGGTGTACTATATGTTGGCTAATTGAATTTAAATAAAATCTAATCTCTACAGAGGTGTGTTATTGAAACATTTTTGTCTATATTCACTCATTTTTACCAAAGATAGCCAAGTTAACATCAGTTTGCTTCAAAATAAGTATGATTTCAAAACAAAAAAACTATGGCCTAATTGTTTACAAAAGTGCAGCAAGAATAGCAGCTGATCACGGAGGCTCTTTGCTGGAAGTTTTTATAAGGAATCTCTAGATTGAACTTTTAACTTCTTTGAGGCCAGAAGCCAAGCCAAATACTTGCCATCAGACTTCACCTGCAAGATCTATAAATCTGGCTGATTTCACCTGCAAAATCTATAGATCTGACTGATTCTGTCTTTTCAAGGTTTCTAAACATCCTGAGGTTCCTACACCTTCTAGGAAATGACCTTCTTTATTAACTTGGCCAAGCTGCTGTGTAGCAAGTTACCAGGCTCATATTTCTTTAGAGGCTTCAAAAAGTCAGCACTAGTTCCTTAAAGCTATCTGGTCATATCTGATTCTGTGCCTGTCTCTCTCAAACATGACATTCCAGGAAAAGCTTTGGAAATATAACAAATGTTTCCAGTTATGTGTTGTCATAAGTAGAACAGATTCTTGCTGAACTGATATTATTTAGCAATATATTTATATAATAATATTCTCTGAGATTTCTTTTAAGAATTTTTATTTTTTATATATCTGTGTGTGTGAGAGAGAGAGAGAGTCAAAACAGGCAGATGAAGCAGCACACTCCCTGCTGAACAAGGACTCTGATGGGGTACTCAATCCCAGAGCCCTGGGGTGATGACCTGAGCCAAAGCACCAACTGAGCCACCCATGAATCCCCTCACTGATAGTTTTTTCATTATGTGGAGTTCAGGTAGGAAGTAAGAATAAATGTTTCTATTTATCCACAAAAATATGTATTATTGCAGTACATGGGTAGTTGAGTCATTAAGCATCTGCTTTCAGCTTGGGTCATGATCTCAGGGTCCCTGGACCAAGCCCTGCATTGGGCTCCCTGATCAGAGGAAAGCCTGCTTCTCCCTATCCCACTCTCCCTGCTTGTGTTCCCTCTTTCGATGTCTCTCTCTCTCTGTCAAATAAATACAATCTTTTTTAAAAAATTACCAAACTGCTGTTAAGTCAGTTTAAGAGCAAAAATTTTCTTAAATCTATAAAAACAAGGCATTTGAAAATCAGCAATGCTTCAAATGAAAAGGTATATATATTATAATCATCTTTCTCTGTTCATTGAGTCTTATGTTATCCTTATTCTGCTTGAATCCACTTTTTTTTGTTAGCTGCAGAAATTTTTTACCTACTTTAGTTTTACGACTTTAAAGAAGTTATCAGAGTCTCAAAGTTATTATAAATCGGTGTTCAGAGTTTTTTCCACGAGTCTCATTGAAGATGAAGCAGATTTGCAGGACACTTTCAAAAAAGACTCTGAATAAAAGATTGTCTGTAAATAAAACTTAAAAAATGGCCATGTTTAAGATCTGCTTGGAGTACATTACAATGCAATTGACAAGGAAATTTGGTTATTTTGGTGACCAACAACACTGCAAGAAAATATACCAGGACATCAGAATTTTAGAGTTTCATACAATTTTTAGAACACTTATCTTAATATATCTACACAGATATAATACAAGCGGGCTTCATATCACTTTTTAAACAATACTTCCCATGTAATTTAACATACCAAATAAGTCTAATTAGTTTAATTTTCCATAAAAATATTTTCAGTTGGATTGTGGATAAGACACTTTACTTTAGAATTTTATTTGGAGAAGTATGTAAAAAAATATATCAAATGGTTTGAACATTTGATTAAATATTATTTCATAATGATTTGTGATCTATTTATCTATTTAACCAAAGTGCCAGTAAAAGATATCAAAGGCAGATATAGGTTACCTTCTTGTGAACAAAATTTAGTTTTTCCAAATTTTAAATTTAACATAGTGTTAATTTCAGAGATACAATATGATTCAGCAATTATATATTTCTCAGTGTACATCAAGATGAATATACTCTTAATCTCCTTTATCCATTTTATCTATTTCTCTACTCATGTCTTCTCTTGCAACCACCAGGTTGTCTTTTTCCTTTGTTCTTCATTTGTTTTGTTTCATAAAATACATATATGAGTGAATCATTTGCTATTTGTCTTTCTCTGACTTATTTCACTTAG
This sequence comes from Mustela nigripes, assembly GCF_022355385.1. Lineage (NCBI taxonomy): Eukaryota > Metazoa > Chordata > Mammalia > Carnivora > Mustelidae > Mustela > Mustela nigripes. Next base: position 25,862,398 of record NC_081560.1, on the reverse strand, counting down.
CATTATATCCTCTAGGTCCATCCATGTTGTTGCAAATGGCAAATTCTCATTCATTTTTATGGCTGAGTAATATTTAATATCTATATATGTAGATATATATAGATATATATCTCACATTTTCTTTATCAATTCTTTTATAAATTCTTTTATACTTCCCTAATCTGGGGAAGGAAACAGACATCTAGATTTCAGTATAGACAACAAAACTGTAGTAATCAAAACAGTACAGTATTGGCACAGAAACAGACTCATAGATCACTGGAAAATGATACAGAACCCAGAAATTGCCCCAGAAGGGGGCTCAGGCCTCATCCCCCAACACAAGCTTCTCAGGGGACAACACAAGGAAAAGGCCCTGAAGTTTGGTGCTACTACATCTCAGCAAATGCCTGCCTTGATTCAACTCAAGCCTAGTGAGGCCCCAGCCTGGCCCACTAACAACACAGGGATTGCCCCAAACAGGAAAGACAGCCATTGCAGATGAGTAGACTAAAGGAAAAAGCAGCTCAGCCACAACAGTAGGGCACACAAAGCACCCATAGGAGAGACCCATGAAGTGCCAGGTTATAGTGAATAGGAGACACTGCCTTACAGGGCATTGTAGAACCTCTTCTTCATAAGGTCACTACTATGAAAAGCAGGAGATGTAGCTCACTTTCCAAACACATAGGAACAGACACAGAGAGTTAGACAAAATAAAGACACACAGGAATATGTCCCTGTAATAACAGGACAAAATCACAGCAGGAAAGCTAAATGAAACAGAGATAAGCAGTATGCCTGAAAGAGAATTAAAGCAATGATCATAAAGATTCTCCAGGGAAATCAGTGAGACTGTTAACAAAGAGATAGAAAGAATAAAAAAGAACCAATTAGGGATGATCACAATATGTGAAATTAAAAATACATTAGATGGAATAAATAGTAGACTAGCAGAAGCAGAAGAATGGATCAGTGACCTGGAAGACTAAGTGATAGAGAGAAATCAAGCTGAACAAGAGAGAAAATTAAAAAAATGAAAATAGGGAACTCACTGAGACCATCAAACATAATAACTTTTGCAATATAGGGTTCTCAGAAGGAGAAGAGAGTGGAAAAGGGGGAAGAAAGTTTATTTGAATAAATAACAGCTGAAAACTTCCCAATCTGGGAAAGTAAATAGAATTTCAGTTCCAGGAGACATAGTAAGCCCCAACAAAATCATCCCCAAAAGGGCCACACCAAGACACAGTAATTAAATGGGGAAAAGTAGAGATAGAGAGAGAATTTTAAAAGCAGCAAGAGAAAAGAATGCAGTTCTATATAAGGGAAACTCCACAAGGCCATCAGCTGAATTCTCAGCAGAAACTTGTCAGGACAGACGAGTGGCATTATACATTCAAAGTACAGAAAGGAAAAAAACCAAAAACCAAAAACCTGCAGCTACAAGACTTTTCCCAGCAAGGGTATCACTCAGAATAGGAGAGATAAAGAGTTTCTAAAAAAAACACAAGCTAAAGGAATTCATTACTACTAAACCATCCCTAAAAGAAATGTTAATGGGAATTCTTTGAGTGGAAAGACCATGAGAGTATGAAAAGTAGGAAGCACAAAAGCAGTAAAATTAAGTATATCTATAAAAATCAGTCAAGGGATTCACAAGAATTTGCAAAATAATGTATATAAATATGACACCATATACCTAAAACTTGGGGTGGGAGAGAGGAGTAAAGAATGGGTTCAAACTTAAGCAACCATCAACTTAATACAGACTGCTACATATAGAAGAGGTTATATATAAACCTAATGGTAACAACAAATCAAAAATCAGTAATAGATATGCAAAGAATAAAGAGAAAGCAATTCAATATGTCACCACAGAAAGCCATCAAAGTACAAGAAAGAGAGCAAGAGAAGAAAGAAACAGGAAAGAACTATAAAAACTGGCAATAAGTATGCCAATGCTTTGTGTGCCCTACTGTTGTGGCTGAGCTGCTTTTTCCTTTAGTCTACTCATCTGCAATGGCTGTCTTTCCTGTTTGGGGCAATGTTTCATCCCTGTGTTGTTAGTGGGCCAGGCTGGGGCCTCACTAGGCTTGAGTTGAATCAAGGCAGGCATTTGCTGAGATGTAGTAGCACCAAACTTCAATGATTACTTTGATGGGGGTGCTTGTGTGGCTCAGTTGGTTAAGTGTTTGCCTTCAGCTCAAGTTATGATCCCGTGGTCCTGGGATTGAGCTCCATATCATCCTCCTGCTCATTATTTCCAGATGATAGGATACTCTACAGAAAACCCATAGGACTCCACCAAAAAACTACTAGAACTGACAGACAAATTTAGTAGTCACAGGATAAAAAATCAATGTGCATAAATCTGTTGCATTTGAATACACCAACAATGAAGCAGCAGAAAGCAAATTAAGAAAACAAACTCATTTACAATTGTACTAAAAATAATAAAATACCTAGGAATAAACTTAACCAAGGGGGTAAAAGACCTACACACTGAAAACTATAAAATACTGATGAAAGAAATTGAAGACAACACAAAGAAATGGAGAGACGTTCCATGCTCATGGGTTGGAGAAAAAAAACTGTCAAAATGTCTATACTACCAAAAGTAATGAAAAGATTTATTGCAATCCCTATCAAAATACCAACAGCATTTGTCACAGAACTGGAACAAAAACCCTACAATTATTATAGAACACAAAGACCCTGAAAAGCCAAAACCATCTTGAAAAGCAAAACTAGAAATATCACAATTCCAGACTTCAAGTTATATTACAGATCTGTAGTAATAAAAACAATAAGGTACTGGCATAAAAACAAACACATGGATTAACAGAATGGAATAGAAAACCCAGAAATAAACATACTATTATATGGTTAATTAATCTTCGACAAAGGAGGGAAGAATATGCAATGGGAAAAAGTCTCTTCAACAAATGGTGTTAGGATTATCTGGACAGTTATATGCAAAAGAATGAAACTGGGCCACTTTCTTAGAGCATACATGAAAATAAACTCAAAATGGATTAAAGACCCAAATGTGAGACTTGAAACCAAAAAAATCCTAGAAAAGAGCATAAATAGTAATTTCTCTGAATCAGCCATAGCAGCTTTTTTCTAGATAAATCTCCTGAGGCAAGGGAAACAAAATAAAAAATAAATGATTGGGACTACATCAACATAAAAAACTTCTACACAGCAAGGAAAACAATCAACAAAACTAAAAGGCAACCTAAGGAATGGGAGAAGATATTTGCAATGACATATCTGATAAAGGATTAGTATCCAAAATATAATAAAGAACTGATACAGAAGGCAGGTGTTGCATGGAGCACCGGGTGTAGTGCATAAACAATAAATCTTAGAACACTGAAAAAATGAAATTAAAAAAAAAAAAACCACTACAAACTAATACCCAAAAACCAAATAACCCAATTAAAAAAATGGGTAAAAACCTGAACAAATATTTCTTCAAATACAACACACTCATGGCCAACCAACACGTGAAAAGATGCTCAGTATCACTTATTATCAGGTAAATGCAAATCAAAAGTACAATGAGATGTCACCTCATACCTGTCAGAATGGCTAAAGTCAATAACACAGGAAACAACAGGTGTTGGTGAGGATGGGGACAATGGGGACCCCTTTGTATTTTTGGTGGAAATGAATGCAAACAAGTGTAGCCACTCTGGAAATCAGTATGGAAGTTCCTCAAAAAATTTAAAATAGAACTACTTTACAACTCAGCAATTGCACTACAAGGTATTTCCCCAAAGAATACAGAAGTACTAATTCAGAGGGATATATGCACCCCAATATTTATAGCAGCATTATCTAATAGCCACATTATAGAAAGAGTCCAAATATCCATTGATTGATGAATAAAATGTTGTATATATATGATGGAATATTACCTAGTCATAAAGAATAAATTTGCAATGACAAGAAACTAGAGAGCATTATGCTCAATGAAATGTCAGAGAAAGACAAATACTGTATGACTTCAATCATTTGTGGAATTTAAGAAACAAAACAATGGAGCAAAAGGAGAGAGAGAGAGAGAGAAACCGAGAAACTGACTCTTAACTATAAATAACAAATTAATAGTTACCAGAGAGGAGGTGGATGGGGGGATGGGGTTAAATAGATGGTAGGGATTAAGAGAGTACTTGCTGTGATGAGCACCTGGGGGTGTATGGAAGTGTTGAATCACTATACTGTACATCTGAAACTAATATTACATTGTACGTTAACTAACCAGAGTTTAAATTAAAAGCTTTAAAAATACAAAACAAAAACAAAAACAAAAAACAACTCACAAAAAACAAAAACCACCCTATGGCCCAGCAATTACACTACTTGGTATTTACTCCAAAAATACAAAAACACGGATTCAAAGGAATACATGCACCCCTAAGTTTATTGCAGCATTATTTACAATACCCAAATTATGGAAGCAACCCAAGTACCTATTAATAGATGAAAGGATAAAGAAAAAGTGTGTGTGTGTGTGTGTGTGTGTGTTTGTGTCTGTGTGTGATTTCACTCATATGTGGAATTTAAGAAACAAAACAAATGAGCAAGAATTTAAAAAAAAGAAAGAAAAGAAACAAACCAAGAACAGTCTAAAGTATACAGAACAAACTGATGGTTACCAGAAGGAAGGTAGGTGAGGGATGCATGAGATAGGTGATGGGGATTAAAAAGTACACTTAGCATTGAAAAAAAAAGTACACGTACCATAATGGGCACTGGATTATTGAATCACTATATTGTATACCTGAAATTATGATAATATTGCATGTTAAGCTATACTGGAATTAAAATAAAAATCATAATAAAAAAGTTTCATGAGAGGTATACCAAACTGAAACATCACATTGCAGTTTATGTTAGTAACATTTACAACAATGTTTATTGATGATTCTGAATGTTTGTTTTCAAACTTAGCTCAGTGTCAACAAATTTTCATTTGTTTCACTTTCAGTTCTGAAATGAATGTTTTCTGAGCTTCTAAATAGGTGTGTTCCTTCAAGTTACTATACTGTTCTATGTTATGCACAGATAATTTGCAATTCAGTAGGTCAGAAAATCCATTGTATGAATATGCCTATGACAGGGAATCTTTGACATACAAGGCAGTAGTAATAATCTCTGCTATATACTACACCAAGTATTAATGCAGCCTTTCTTAGTTTCTAGAGCTGACCCTAGAAAAATAGTGATCTGAGTGAAGTCTGTCTTCAATTCTACATTCTTTTTCCTCGAATTGTGTTTTCTCTCTTTCCCCATGAAAACTTTTTTTTTTTTGGAGACCTACTCTGAAGAGCTTATCAACACTTATCACTTTAATTATTTTTTGCCAAAGAAAATTTACATTTAACAGAGGTTAAAGGAATAAAACACTAGAATAGTAATTTGATTATAATTTGAAATTTGGTCAGAGAAAGGCTCTTTGGGAAAAGGAGTGCAAAAAAGGGAAAGAGGATGATGCTTTTAAAAATCATGCCCTTAAGGAAATTCCCCTATTTTGACTAAGCCAATTCAAAAAAATCCCTAAATGAAATCATCTCAAACCTGTCATCTTAATAAAAACAAAAACAAAAAACAAAACCCAGAAAACAAAAATTGGTATATTCAGAATTAAATGCACAGACTTAAGCTATTTTCATTTCTCTATAAAAGATTTTGCATCACCATAATTAGATTTAAATATCTAGGTCAGCATTTGCATCTGATGCAAAGTGGTTAGCTCTCAGGGTGACTGGGAGCTGGCTGTACATCAGACAAACTTATGAAAATCAGAATACAAAATAGAGTGCTTTAGTAAAATTCAATTATACATCCTCTTTACCCAAGAGTTGATAAATATATCTGATCATTTGATCTTAAAAAATTTTTGTACATATCAATATTTAAGCTTCTGACATTGGAAGGTAAAACTTAATATTAGAACCAACCCTTTATTTTTTGTTTACCAGACAATATAGGGACTATTAATTGTTAAAACATGAGTTTCAAAATACAATATGTGAGACTTTATAAGTAACCTGGGATATATGTCACCTAGGTTAAAACAAAACAAAACAAAAAAACTTTTCTGAGTACCAGATATAGAGAAAAATAGGAATTTAATTGAAAATGTAATGTTATGGGGTGCCTGGGTGGCTCAGTGAGTTAAGCGTCTGTTCAGCTCAGGTCATGATCTCAGAGTCCTAGGATCGAGCCCCACGTAGGGGGCTCCCTGCTCAGAGGGGAGTCTGCTTGTCTTTCTGCCTCTACCCCTCCACACTACCTGTGCTGTCTTTCTCCTCTCTCTCATATAAAACCTTTAAATTTTTTTTAAAAAGAAAATGTATTGTTCTGATATCTCATTTTCATTTCCCTTGAAAAATGATAATCTTATATTCCTGTGATTTCAAAACACATCTGGATGAATCATTGGTAGAACACATGATCCAGTTATACAGTATTCTGACAATATCCTGTTATTGATGGTCCAAATCGCAAACATCTTCAAGAGAAGTGAAATATACTGATGTGTGTGTGTATAAATATATATATATGTGTATATATATATCTTTATAACATATAACATATTGTATATAAAATGGTAAACCAAAAAATAAGAGCCACTGAGTAATACATTTTTGCTGTTTTCTGTGTCAATATCCAACACTAATATTTTTGCTGATGGCAGAAAAAGTACCATCAGGGGTATTTGAGGATAAATTAATCTATATTAGATATGCATCATTTATTCTTTTCTTGATCTGTTTTACCTTTGGAAAGTGTTAACCTCTTTTGTGCATTCATCTTTTAGAAGATGTTCTATTTCTATGTGTTAAAAGCAAAGAGTTAAATGGTGCCATACTGAATTCTTAATGATGAATCTTATTAAAGACAGTGGTCTTTACTGATGCTCAATAAAAAAGTTAACATACAAGGGATCAATACAACTCAGACCTAGGTTTAGCAGTGTTTGGCAATGATTTCAGTCCTGACAAAAAGTCTATGTGTAGAAAAGAAAATGACCCAAAGAACAAGGACCCTGTCAACTTTTTTAATCCTTACAGGATTATTGTCTACACCATTGACATTGGGCTCATGTTCAATTGTGTATGCAGGTTTTTTTGTGCCAAGATGGGGAGTGTGACTGAGAAGATATGTACCTATAAAATGTCCACTTAGAGATAACAATTTTACAATGACTACAAAAATGAAAACCAATGAGTAATAGAAGAACATTGACTATGGGAGAAAAATAGTATCATCCTTGTTCCTTTCACTTAATTGGATGTCTTACCAGATTACCTTGGCAAATAAAGAATCAAAGTCAACCTGCCAGGAAAGAAAAATCATGCTGATAGCAGAATTATTCCAACCAGTATCCAAATACACTTACATGGAAAGGTTTCTCAGCTCAGCTCAACCTGCATACTTGCACACAGAGGACATATGCAGAGTAGAAACTGTCAAGTTGTCCTGATTACTTACAATTTCTATGTAATTTGGTTATATTTAGCAGATATTATAATTCATTGCACGAAGGATCCTTACCCATCTGAGAGCAGTCTCTAAACTGGTATTTAAAAGTAATAGTTTAAAAAAAATAAAAGTAATAGTTTTGAATTAATTAATTTCTCAAGCACCATGGTGTAAAATCATCAGAAGGCTTTGACTTTAGCAGTGATTCTTGGGTTTACTCAGAATCAAACTTGGAAAAGTGTCTATTTCTCAGTGCCTGCATTCATCAGCTGTCATCTGTGAATAATTTATATTCCCTTCCCTTAAGATAAAATGTGATAATAACTGAAAAAATGCATTTTGAACCATAGAGTAAGATATAAGTGGGAAGTTTTATCATCACCACCACCACCATCATCATCATCACCATCATCCTGCAGGCATAAGCATTCCATTTAAGCCACTCAGTAGCTGAGAACAGTTTCCTGCTCCCTTATATGCTGACAAACATTCTTGCCTGGTGGGTTCTTCAGGGCTATCACCTGTCATGCATGGAGTTGGGCAAATTTCACCATGTGACATGGTGTGGTAAGGAATAACCTTTGTGGTCAGTTAACCAAGCACAGAATGCAGGCAGTCCTCAGTCTCACATCATCCTATGGAGTGTGAAATCCATTCTACTCCTGGAGGAAATACCCTTCTACCTGTCAGGCTCCTCATACAGAGTAGGTTTGAAGAAGAGGTCTGCTCAGGGGAGAGTAAGGAGGCTGTTTGACACAGTCTCTATGAGAGCAGGTCTCTTAAGAGGGTCTGAGCAAGCTAGGTACCTTGTGCCACTGACCAGGAGGCAGTTGGAAAACAAAGTCTGTGGATGTTATGTGGAAGGTGGAGGGAGCTGCTCATCTTGTGGAAGGCTGAGATTGGTTCCTCCGCTGGCTGGGACAACAAGGAGTGCCCTGAGATACAGCAAGCTCATTGTTCAAGCATTGCAGAGGGAATGAATATGCAGAACTTTAACAAACAGCACTGGCCCTGGTATGATACTGACTTACTACCAATTCCTCTTTGAGAAAGACCATTTTATTCCTTCCTAATTCCTGAAATCTGGATCTGCAGGAAAATTTCTCTGATTTATGCATCATGCCTAACAATTTTATAAGAGGTATTTTGGTCTATGTGTGGGATCTGGAACCTGTCAGACCTCAAATCCCAGTTCAGTCTAAGAGTTCGATGACCATCAGCATGTTAGTTTCTCTGAGCCTCAGTCTAATCACCGGTAAGGCACAAATTACAAAAATACCTGCCCATAGATTCCTGCAGATATTAAAAACACTGAGATAAGCATCTCCTAGATATAAAATAGTCAATAACAGTTGCTATTTCTTAGACCTTTAGGTCTGATCATGAAGCATTAAAGGTCGTAGAAGCAACACTTGCTGACGGAGGTAAGGAAAGGAAACTTATTGATTACATATATTGATCCCCTATACTGTTCCAGGCATTTAATCTTCAAATAATCTAAGGTTTAGAAATAGCCAAAGTAAAACCAATGAATCACTGAAGTACTAATTAGTGAAAATGTATTGTGCACACACTGAGAAAGGCAGTTTGCAAACTGGAACATTCAAACTAAAACATGGAATGAGGCTCAGGGATATATTGTTAGAAAGCAGCTTATGCAGTGAGAAAGCAGTGATTGTTTGTTCTTCACAGTGACTGGTTATAATGTTAGAATCTTCTTAAGTGATAGGGAACTGGACAGTTTTTAATCTCACATCAACCTTGGGAGTTTAAGTTTTGCTTGTGATTTTCAGAGGCAAAAGCAAGAGCTGACCCAGGTCAAGTTAGTCTTGTAAAATAAGCTAACCTAAGCTTTGTTTGTATGACTAAACTGGTTGTGGGAATTTTCAAGGATGGTCTCCATTTGTTTTTGATTTTAACAAGTCATAAGTTGTCTTCATTTAGAGTTGAGAAAATTGAAACCTTGAGTGACTGACTGAGGTCACCAATGGAGGAGATCTTAGGGCCATCTGACTCTATGACCTTGCATTTGTCTGTCATTCTATGTCAACATTGTTGTTCCTTCTTTCATTTTTTCTCTTACCCACTTTCCTATAAGAATTATTATAAAACACATTTATATACAGTTCCCACAGACATGCCTGGAGGCACTCTCAAGGCGTTATAATTACCCAAGAAATGATGTGCATATCTTCTTCCTTATAATCTTCCATAGAGTGACAAAGGAAAACTTCTTCTAAAAACACTCTTATCTCTTCCAGTATTTAAATTCTGTGGCAGATGATCACCTAGAGATACAAACAGGCAGGCATCCCTCTCCTAACACACACGAACACACACACACACACACACACACACACACACACACACAAGCACAGTAGACATCAGAGTGTGGACAGAGAGGCATGTGAAACAAAAGGTGATCCTATCACCTGCAGTGAAGTTGCAGGAAAACAATCGGACTCAAACTCCAACTCAAAACCAAAAATCAGTTTTGAATCTCAAAATTAATTTGAATCAGTTTGCTTCTTCAATTTGGAAAGGAAAAGCAAGCCAACCAGTGATTGCAGGAAGCAGAAATACAGATTGGTTACTGAGAGAGAGTGTGGAGTTCTGGGAAAGGTTGGGTAGAAGACCAGACATTGCTTCCCAGTCTAAGGAGATGCCAGAACAGGAAAACTCCAGAATACAAAATCAAGCAAACAACAGAAAAGGCTCAAGTCTATGGCAGGATATGTCCTGAGTGGGGTCTAGGTCTAAGTCAGGTAATATCTTTGAGGAGAAGGGAAATGGGAGTCAGGGCACGGTACCTTTGTTTAAGGAAGGGTTTGTGAACCATGCTTGAGGCTCCATCCCAGAAGGACTCAGGGTCTGCCAGCCTCAGGGCCAGTGCAGCTAGTACTGCTGTAGGAATTCAGCACCAACAGTGACTAAAACAGAAATTAGCTTTCCGCATAACCAGCAGCATCCTTAGATGATTCATATGACAGTCCACTGACCGTTACTTCCCAAGTACTGTGGAACCCAGAAGATGGTAGCTTTTAAGGAAATATAGGGACTCCCTCTGCCCTATCATTAACTACGGAACCAAAGTAAAGGAGTCACCTCATAGGACTGGTGCTCCTGGGGCCCAGATACAAAGTAAGGATTTTTTTTTTAATTTACTTGTCCACTGACTATATATAGCCCAGTAAGCTAATTTTAAATCCACGTGCGTGCGCGCACGTGCACACACACGTTATAAACACACTCTATATTGTATACATTGCACCTGAGCCAAGGGTCAGAGGAGTCTTGCAATAAAACTTAAAAAGTTGTCCATGGAGGGCTGATAATCCAGGCCTTCATCAGAGTTCAAGGGCTATCGTTTGCTTTATAGTCTTTTGTGTTTAATTTTATTCAGTAAAATGTCAGTATTCTGAGAAGGGATGCAAAGGCTTCACCGAATTATCTAGGAGTAATGGCAATAAATATGTTAGGGCCCCTGCTGTAGGGGATCCTGATGAAGGAGGAAGAAGAACTGGCAAATACTGTGCTTCAGTTCTGACCTTAGAGTTCTGGATAGGGTAGGAAGGACAAAATCCCTGACCGTGGTAGACACATGTCATATTAACATCATTCCTCCTCTAAAAGGATGGTTGATCTCACTATAAATGTAACAGTATTCTCTGTTATTTGAGAAAAAAAAAAAAACTGTATTCTATGTTTACTTTGATACCTCTTAAATATCTTTTATGATATGAATATTCTATTTCAAATAAAAAGCTTTTAAAATTTCCATTTCTATACTATCATATCCACCTATTAGATTTGTAAGGGCTCTCCAGAGATAGTTGAAAACATGCCATGATATTAATTAAAGCATCTACTCTTTTTTCCACACACATCAAAATAAGTTTTATCAGGGAAAATAATGCACGTTTCTTACCTGATTATAATTTCCAGTGCCATATATCATCTCCAGTAAATACTAATTGCTACTAACTGGCATTTGATTGGAGCAGTAAAGAGGTGGACCCATTCTGTTTCACTAATTGATTCAAGTTGGATTTTGGCCAAGTCTTATAAACTAAATGTCTAATAATAAGGGAATGATTAATGGAATCTTAGCACATCCATATGACAGAATAATGTGAAGCCATTAAAATGGTATTTTAGAAGAATACTTAGCAAATTTATTATAAGCATTTCCCAATTTTACTATCAGTACCTTAGAGAATGAAATCTAGATTCATCATCCTGGACTCTAAGGTCTTGCATAATTGGGCCCCGGCATAACTCTCCTTCCCATGTTAAACACCTGTCTCCCTCAGTGATCACACTTCACACTGGTCTTGATGTTATTTCCGCAACATTTAAAAGACTTTTCCACTGTCAAGACTTGGCATTAGCTGCTCCCACTGCCTTCCATATCTTCACCTGGACAATTCCTTCTTGTCATTGAGAAGGGCCTTTCCTGACCCTAACTCACTTTTTGGTATATCACTTTGTTATATGACTTATTACATTTCACTATCTGATACTGCTTTGTTTTTAGTTTTTTTTTTCTACGCCTTCTACTAGAATGCAAGCTTCTTGAAAACAGGGACTTTATCTTGTTCATTGTTTTATTACCAGTGTTTTGAAAAGTATGCTCGGTAAATATCTAATATATATTTGTTGAATGAATAAACCAGTAGTCTTTTATTTCAGAAGTAAAAACACTTATTTTAAAAGCCTTTAAATAACATAAAAAAGAATATAAAATATCAATAATGACTCTATTGGTAAAATTTCATCATAGATATACTGGTGTATATTAAGGCATAGACACACAAATCTATGGCAATTGAGGTCATCTAATTTTATTCCCTCTTTGGTTCTCCTCTTTTCCTTATTATATTTTTCTCTTTTCTCTCTCTGTGAAACAAAATAAATTTCCCTGATAAGCTCCTGTATAACAGCTTAGTGATAATTTAAATTTCCCGGGAATCACTCTGCAGAACTTATCAATGTATCTATTTGTCCCAAAAGAACACTCTTTCAAAGAAGAATTTTCACACTCATATTTTTCCTGCCCTCTAAAGTATGAAATAGAGCACAATGATGGGATAGTGTGGAATGTTGTGGGACATACAGGAGATGCAACCACTTTTTCCTCTGTGATGGGTTGGGGAAGACCTCAGGAGGAAGTGACTTCATAGCTGAGACCTAAAAATATGTCCAAATCAGCCACACTAAATTTATGAGGCAGGAGACCTGGAAGTTGGGATAGGCAGGTCATCTCAAACACAACTACTGTATGAACAAAGGCCCTAAGGGAAGAGAACATTGAACTTTAGGAGGGAATCTAAGTTCCAGGTTACAAGTGCACAATGTGTTAGGGGACTTTTGATGGTGGGGATGTAGGCGGAAGCCAGATAAGTAGAGCTTCTTGTTAAATGGTTTACCTTAAGGGCAATAAGAAGCCTTTTAAGTGCTTTCCACACAGAAATATTATGAGGAGTTTTGCATTTTACAAAAGTCATCCAAAACTGCTCATGGAGAAATACAGAAAGAGAAAAATATTATAACTTGTGTGCCTATACAAACATAAAATGAGTATTTTTTCATACATAGAGGGAGAAGACAAGAAAGCCTACATGTGTTACAGACTTACTTCAACCATCCAGGCATCAAGCAACAGAAAAAGGAAGTAATTACGTGTACGGTGTCCTTGATGGCTACTTCTAGTGAAACCCTCGGAGACCCTTATTATCAGGTCAAAAGTTGTCTTTACTTGTTATTACACCATCACTAAATAATTGTCACTATGTTTTAACTGGCATGGTAGCTATCATAAGGGGGTCATAAAATACTCCTTCATCAATTATAAAAGGGCCACCTAAAATTCTTTCCCTAGATGGTCTTTGCATAGTCAGGAAGCACCAGAAGGATCACTGTTTGCAACCCTTACTTTGCTCCAGAAATATAAGATAGAAGTGCTTTCTCCTGGTGACTCTTCCACACACTGACCAGAGTCAGTCTTCCGATGCATAAAACCAATTGCAGATTGGCTGGTCTTCCCCTTCAACTGCTATTCTCAGCACTGTAAGTTTCAGAATTTACTTGATATCTCTGACACATGGATGGTGCCCTTCTCTTTTTTCTTACTTATTTATGTGTCCCTCTACCTCATCTTCACAAAGATTCCTTTAGTCTTTCAAAGATTATGTTGGTATAAGCAGGTTTTTAAAAAGAGTTAGAGTGAATAAATTAACATGAGTACACAACTTGGTGTCACAACTTGGCTTAGAAACTGACATAGTTTTTCACAGCAAAGGAGAGATGGTCTATTATTGGGGGGCATCCCTAAGACTTTTTGTGATCCAACAAATATTTTTTGGCTCCTAATATAAATATATATATATATCCATAATTAATGGAGACCAAAGATAAGAAAAATCTATCCCTCCCCCCCAAAAAAGACACACAAGCCAATCCTCTCGGGTTGGTGCGCATTCCTTTATAGCTACTCAAAGACTTCACTCTTGTCATTATTCCTATTGTTCTTGTGTTAGTTTCTTGTTGCTGCTATAGCAAATTGCTAAGAAGTCAGTGGCCTAAAACAACATAAATTTATTATTTTATAGCTTGAGTTCAGATATGTGAAAGAGGTCTTCTGGGCTAGAATCAAAGTGTCATTAGGCAAGCTGCATTTCTTCTAGAGACTCCAGTGGAGAATCCATTCCTTGCCCTTTCTAGTTCCCAGGAATGACCCACATTTCTTCCCTTGTGGTCCTATTGTTCTGACTTCTACTTCAATAATCACATCTTCTTCTGTGACACTGTGTCTCTCTTTTATAAGGACTCTTTGTGATTATACTGTGCTCATCTGGAAAATCCAAGATAATTTCCCCATCTCAAGACCCCTAAACTTAATCACATGTGTATAGTCCCCTTTAACATGAAAGGTGATATATGCATAGGTTCTGAGGGTGAATGCATGGGCATCTTTGGGAAGGATTATTCTGCCATACTCTTGCATCTTCAATTTACAACAATTTTACTCAGTCTTCATTTCTTCTAATTTACCTTTATGCTTTTATATTCTAATTTGTAAAAAGTAATAAAAGTTGCACATACTATCTAGGGTTGCTGAGAAGAGTAAATGCTTAGAGAGTCTGGTACACATCACACACTTAAGAAGATACTATTACTATGGGAAATTGTAGAATTTTATAACCACCCTCATGAGGTTAAGATTTCCACTGTCCATAGGTACTTATGGTAAGTGGTAAGACTTATGAGGTGCTATATGGGAATTTAATAAGATATAATACTTTAGTAATTGATTCTGAGAACATACACACTCAAATTATGAACAATATCATCATTACTCTTGAAGAATCATCAATATTAGCAACTCTACCAGAAAATTTTAAACAGATTATTTGCAATGTTAGCTTCCTTTCCCATCTGCCAGGTTAAAAAAGTGTATATTCATTTATTTTCAGCCTTCTTCCTTCATGTAAGCTCAAGAAGAGATTTTTTTTTTTTAACTTGAGCTTTTCTATCCCCATATCAAGTGAGTGTCCCCTTTGCATCAGCTATTTCTTCAGTTTTTTGTGATGCAATTTTAATAAATACAGGTGAATCAAAACAGAGCATCATAAATTTAGGACAACAAATGGAAAGAAAGATAAATTGAGCATCATTGGAAAGGGTGTTTCTCCTCAAGAGAATAGTAGCTTAAATAAAGAGAAGTAGGGGTTCAGAGTTACAGTGGGGGAGAGAGATTTTTGAGGTAATCAGTTGTAACTCTAGGGAAGGATACTGATGATGACCGAAATAGAACACATTTTAAAGATTTTCAGGGCAATGAGAATTTTTTTTTTAACCCTTTGACATTATTTGAGAGATGCCAGTAAATAGTGATTTCTTTTCATTACTTTCAATTGCTAGGTTATTTTTTTCAACCCAGCTCTATGTTTTGACTGGTCATGTGAGGCTTAGTTTTTGTTTGAATTCTGTATAATCCAGTGGATATGTTACATTCCCTTCAAATTGCTTAAACGCTTCCATGTCAATCATACTTACCCAACAATTTACAATCCATCTGCCTACTCCACCAACAATCTTTGTCAATCCCTATCCCTCTTCTGAAAAGGAACTGACCCTTCTTCATTTCAAATTCACCTTTTCTACCTGCTCTAGCTCTATCATTCTTTCCTTCAATTTACAAGTATGTCCTTACAATATACAACCATGCATACTTTATAAATTCTACTTTTCTTGTGAGCTAGTGCTCTAATTTTCTCCCTTTTACAAACAAACTTTGTTAAAGACTCTACAAAAATTACTAGCTCTTTTGTAATTTGTTACTAAACTCGCTTTGATCTAATTTTTTGTTTTAATAAGATAGAAAAGGCACTTGTAATAATCAAATCCAGTGTTGTCTTCTATTTAACTGACTACTCTAGAGCATAATAATATTGATCATGCTTTTCTCTCTTCACTATAATACATTATAGTATTTTATTTCTATAGTATTTTTTTTTATTTTCCACCTTCAGTTCACTGTAATTATTCTAGATTTTTTTTCTTGCTCTGGATATTTTATCTTGCACAACTGTTGGTAAATCCCATGATTCCATCTTTGACCCTTAACCCTTTAAATTTGCTTTTCTCTTTGATACAATCAACTTTTACAGATTTCATAAATACCAATGGACATTCCCATCTAAACAAAATTTAACAGGCTTTATAAAATTCCTCTATAAAGCCTCTCATGTTTCCTGTTTCTTCAAGTGAAACCAGTGGTGTTTCTATTAATGGAAGTGTCTAAAGTTGAAAACTCATGTATTCTTGATATCATCTGGCTACAAAGCACACACTGAAGATGCCTGTTAATTATGAAATTGCTCTCATTCCTCCATAGCACTATCAATTCAGATTTCCTTTTCCAATTCTCTCAATTATTTCAAGTCACTGAACTGAGCCTTCTTGAGATAATTCTTACTCTCTGGTTTATCCTTTTCACAAAAGACTTAGCCTGGCACTACCTACTTTAACACTTGTTTTCAATCGTGGCCAAAGATGATATATAAGTCCTTGACAATACCACCACAAAATCCTTTCATTCACATTCCAAGACACATCTCATTTTTAACTATGCTAACTTTTAAAATGGTATGCAGAGCTGAGGAGTACTACTATCAGAACACCAAAAAGAAACTCTCTAAAGGCACACAACAACATGGTTTCAGGCAGAGTTCCATAGCTATAAATGCTGGCAAGAAGCTCTGATGGACAAAGCTCTTGAGCACAGAGAGAATAAGAGGCTAGTTGAATCTGTGGCACTCCAGAGGCATGGTCATAAACGTTTGACAAGCACTAAAAATGGTTCAGAAAGAGCTAACCACTGGCAACACTACAGAAAAAAATAGTTACTTGGCATCTTTATAACTTCCATTTCCATTTCTGAAACATTCTTTTTTGTCACTTCCCCTCTTCTCTCCTCTCTCCCCTAATAAATATGCATAATACCTTTCAACCCAGGGGCTATGACCTGCTCATGGACCCTTTCTGTGAATGGCTTACTTGACATTTCCTGATCATGAATTTTTCCCCCCAAATTCACACAGAACAGGAGGACAATTTCTCTGCCACATTACTATTTTGCTGTTCTTTTCTATTTTGTCTGTGGCAGATGGTATTTTCTCAAGATGGCGACATGGTATTGCTCATCTCATGTGTTCTAGAACCTTGCTACTTTCCTATCAAGGCGTGGAGGTTAATTCCTCTCGCCTAATTCTGACCAGACTTGAGACTGTGTATCCAAGAGAGTGTGGCAAAAATTATACCATATTAATTTGAAGACTGGCCTGAAGAGGGTGCATCATCCATCTTGTTGACTAAAACACTGACCCTTGGGGCTCTAGGCTTCAATGTGAGGAATGTGGTTGCATAGAGGAAGGTCAAAGTAGCCCACGTAGAGAAATAACAGGGAAGGGCCCTGAAATCCACAAAAATAGAGAGAGAGAAAGAGAGAGATGCTTCCAATGGATTTCTTCATTTTTTGAAGAAATCTGACTGACTATAATCTCATGATTATATTCTGAGCCCAAAGTGTCCAACTGGCACAAAATTCCTGACCCACCATACATGTAAGAATTTAAATTATTTTAAACAACAGGTTTTTTTTTATTCCCCAAACCTCTACTCCATATTCAGAATAAATCCTGTTTTGTCAAAAATAATTGAAGTTTTTCCATTCTCTGACTTGGTTTAAGAGTAAGCATTATTTAGATGTGACTTAATTATGGCCAATACAACATGAGGCAATATTTTCTGGGAAGCTCTGGGAAGGAATGTAAATCTACAATAAAAAATGCATTTTCTTCGAATAGGTATCTTTTCTAGAAGTGATGCTAACCTATAAAAAGCATACTGGGAGTAACAGAATAAAAAGAGAGAACCTGGGTCCTTCTGTTGATGAGATGAAATTAGCCAAACTGTTGATGAAATGAATTAGCCAAACCTGGGAATGCTGTGATATCTCTTGTATATAAGGGAATATATTCTGATGTAGTTAAGAAATTTGACTTGAATTTTCTGTTATTTGCTGCTTAAATCATCATACCTTTTTAAATACCTCGATGAAAATGCATGTGGTAGTCAAGGATTATCACTATATCCCTTGCATTATGATTTAGGAATAAGGATGCTCAGAATAAGCAGGGAAAGAAAAACATTAAGAAGTTGGCAAAATAATCCAAAGCCAAAGCAGAGAACTGGTTATAAAAATTTACTAGGCTTCAGACTGACTGGACATATAATAAACTAGTACCAAGACATCTGAAACAAAGCAGTGTTTTTTTTTTTTTTTTAAAGATTTTATTTATTTATTTGACAGATGGAGATCACAAGCAGGCAGAGGCAGGCAGAGAGAGAGGAGGAAGCAGGCTCCCTGCTGAGCAGAGAGCCCGATGCGGGGCTCGATCCCAGGACTCTGAGATCATGACCTGAGCCGAAGGCAGCGGCTTAACCCACTGAGCCACCCAGGCGCCCCAAAGCAGTGTTTTTTAATTAGGAGAACCACCAGGAATCATCCAAGTGATTAACCCTCAGGAGCACAGCTTTTCTGAGTGTCTGGGGTACTAAGGAGACTAATAGAATAAATTATAAAATACATACAAAAGTAACATTCTCATTTCATAGAACAACTTAAAACAGGGACAAAGTGCTATGGTCGTAGGGTGAGTGAACTAGAGAGAACTAACTCAAGACATTGACCACATGGCGGACTTGTGTTGAGACCATAAAACACAAGACAGCAATGAGTTATCTTACTAGGACTGACCTTGTGAGCAGGCAAAAATTAATCTTAAGTTGGTGCTTATTTTATATTAGGCATTATTCTAAAGATTTTACATTTAACAACTCATTCAGTTCTCTGGAAATCTCCGTGAAGCATTCATGCTAATTCCTTCCTAATTTTCAGATAAGGAAACAGACCCAGAAATGTTGAATAGCTCGCTCACAGTCTTATAGTTAGTAAGTGCAATTCTGAGATATGAACCTTATGCACCCCCACCCCAGAGCTTATGTTTTAACCTCTGTGCTGTATTTTGAGGATGATTTGCATGGTTAAATTTGCAGCAATCCCTACTGCTTCTTTTAGGTTGGCTCAGGAGCTGGAAAGAAATGAACCCTTCAGGTGGTGAATCTCATTGGTCAAACTATGAGATAATCAAACTCCCTTGCAGTGAAAATGAAGACATGATGATATTCCAGGGGATTTTTCTTGTTTTATACAAATCCATTTTAAATATAAAATGTCTTATCAAAAAGAATGACCATGTTGTAACAGAAATTTAGACACTGGCATGTCTGAGGTTATGAAAATAATCTATGGTAGAAATATTATATTGATGTAAGAAATATTTGGTGGAAATGAGTCATTTCTTTAGCTTCTGGAAACCTCACAGTGTTAGCTTGCTCAAAATAAAGCTACCTCTGGCTGCTTCCAACCAAAATACTTTCAGTTAGTGTGGAGTTTTAAGCTACATACAGACAAATAAATTCTCTACAGCAACATCCTCAGACACCTTGGTGTGTAAGAGGGATTAAAAATGATGACTCATGTAAATAAATTGCTTGATTTTAGAAACTGATCCTGGAAAGATTCCTAACAAGGTACATCTATTGAAGGAACAGGAAGTGAGCACTGACAGAAAAGAGTTACACATGGATAGAGAGTATGAAGAGCCACAAAAATACTTGTGGAAAAGGGAATCAAGTAGCAGCAAAAGCCAAGAAAAAGTAACCGTGGCAACAGAAAGTTCAAACATTTAGAGCTAGGAAAAAAAGGAGAAAAAAGTCATAGTAACTGAATACAACAGATGCCTTAGCGGATAGTATTTTTCACTCGTGCACTCACGAACATGCTCGGGATAATTTCAACAAAAGACAACC
This sequence comes from Mustela nigripes, assembly GCF_022355385.1. NCBI lineage: Eukaryota > Metazoa > Chordata > Mammalia > Carnivora > Mustelidae > Mustela > Mustela nigripes. The sequence goes on along the minus strand of NC_081560.1, from coordinate 25,842,478 downwards.
AAATCTTAAGGCTGAAGAATAAAACACAAAAATTCAATTCTGAGTCATCTATCTTGGAAAAATTGTTATGAAATCAAAATTCTGTTTTTTCTTTTGATTCTTTTAAGAAAAGAGATACAGGGTTAGAACTTGACCTTCAGTTGCATTGTGTCATTTTACATTCAAAATTACATAATTTCAGTAATCCTACTAAATTTTGTGGCCCACCAATTATATAAGAAGTTTGCTCTTAAATGGGCTCAGGCTGTGGCATAGGTCAGGATCCTTTTTGCTTTGGACAGCAACATCCCACTGGGTATTTTTCTGGAATCTGATTATCATTGCAAGGAAATATTCTCATTTTTAGCACCAGAGAGAATCAAGAGAAGCGAATTCCTGCCAGAAAAATGTATTGCTGCATCCAAAGACATGAGGAAAAGCGGAGGAGGAGGAATACTTTTATTTTGACATTGTCTTTGTTTTAAAAACTTCATGGGTTTGTAGTATATGGTTGGGTGTTCAGAATAATTTAGGAAAGGCAAGGAAAGTCTTACATGATGGCAGAAGTAGGCCACCTAGTCTACTTCTGTGCCTGCTAGAAGAGAATGCACACCTTGGCCTTTGAAAAAAATATATGTAAAGATTATAAAATCATTTGATTATCATAACAGCTATTTATTAAATAAGGTATCAGGAGGCAAAAAAAGAAAAAAAAGTCACTTTCAAAATATTAGAGTATTCTCCAAGATGCTAGCCAGGAGTGAAGTTTTCCTTTGACATTAAATTCAGAGCTGTAAAAAGCAGTGCTTGAATTCAACATTCTCTCTAGCTCAGAGGTATGAATCATCAGGGATTTACCCAGTTACTACCTATGACCTCTGAATTCTGTTTAAGATTATAAAACCAATGCCTTCCCAGTTGACCACCCCCTGTCTGACTCTGTTTAAGATTAAAGAGTAGAAATAGGGGAGGAGGATTCATCACTTAACCAGAAGTAAAGGACATGTTCATAAAGCCAAGCTGTAGGTAACTAGTTTGCCGTATCATTACAATACAAATAAGCCAACTTTTATATTAGAAGCAGAAATAATTTTTTATTTTATATGGTGCTTGAGAGACACAGAAAGTTTCCACTTAAACAATTGTCAAGGACTCTGAATCACTTAATTTAACAGTGCTAATGTCAGTGAATGTGGTCAAGAAATTACAAGTACCTAATTTCATAATTCAATTCTTTATCATTTAATAGCCAGTCTTAAGTGTGTCACTTTGAGCAGTTAGCTCTAAAAGTTTCCTCTTTTTTCTGTCATATAGCAGAATTGTGCTATTGGATATATCATTAATTTTATTTTTTTTTCTTTTGGAAAAGCAAAAATAGTACTTTGGCCTGTCCTTAAATATATATATTAATGATGTGTAGCAAACAAGATAAAATTTATAAACTAAAAATGCCACACAAATGGTAGTTCTATAATTATGTCTTATGTTTGACTCTGCTATCAGGAAAACCAAATACATTTGTTGTATTTTGATAAAAATATATTTATCGTTTTTTGATTAAAAAATTAAAGTCCTACTGAGTAAAATCCAAGTTTATATTACAGGGGGGAGTCAAATTGATCCCACATATATATTTGGCAATTACTTTTTTGTTTGTTTGTTTTGTTTTTTACCTCTCTTTCACTGAATTAGCCCTTTTATATAATGTCATGTATCCACCATTACAATATCATACAGAAAAGTTTCACTGTCCTGAAAATTCCTTGTGCTCCACCTGTTCATCCCTCTCTGCCTGGCAACCACCAATGTTTTTCCATCTTCATAGTATTACCTTTTCCAGAATGTCATATAGTTGGAATCATACAGTATGCAACCCTTCCAAATTCACTTCTTTAGCTTAGTAATACAAACTTAAAGTTCCTTCATGTGTTTTTATTTTTAACCAGATCATTTATTTTTATCACTGAGTAATATTCCACTGCATGGACATGCTAATTTATTTGTACATTCACCTCTTGAAAGATATCTTAAAAGAAAAGAGAGAGGACCCAAATTAATAAAATTATGAATGAAAGGGGAGAGATCAAAAATAACACCAAGGAAATAGAAACAATCATCAGAACTTATTATCAACAGTTATAGGCCTCCCAAAAAACAGAAGCCCAGGACCTGATGGATTCCCTGGGGACTTCTACCAAACAGTGAAAGAAGAAACAATACCTAGTCTCCTGAAGTTGTTTCAAAAAAATAGAAACAGAAGGAAAATTTACAGATTCTTTCTACAGAGCCAGCATTACCCTGATCCCCAACCAGGCAAAGACCCCATCAAAAAGGAGAATTTCAGAACAATATCCCTGATGAATATGGATACGAAGATTCTCAACAAGATCCCAGCTAATAGGATCCAACGGTACATTAAAAAGATTATCCACCATGACAAGGTGGGATTTATCCCTGGGATGCAATGGTGGTTCAATATTCTCAAATCAATCAATGTGATAGAACAAATCAGTAAGAGAAGAGAGAAGAACCACATGATCCATTCATTTGATGCAGAAAAAGCATTTGATAAGATACAGCATCTGTTCCTGATTAAAACATTTCAAACTATAGGATAGAGGGAACATTCCTCAACTTCATAAAATTGATCTATGAAAAACCAACAGCAAATATCATTTTCAATGGGGAAAAGCTGACAGCCTTCCCTTTGAGATCAGGAACATGACAAAGATGCCCACTCTCACCATTGTTGTTCAACATAATACTAGAGTCCTAGAAACAGAAACCAGACAACAAAAAGAAACAAAAGGTATTCAAATTGGCAAAGAAGGGGTCAAATTTTATCTCTTCGCAGATGACATGATACTTTATATGGATAACCCAAAAGACCTCAGTCCCAAACTATTAGAACTCATACAGCAATTCAGTAACGTGACAGGATAAAAAATCAATGTATAGAAATCAGTTGCTTTTTTATACACTAACATTGAAAATATAGAAACAGAAATTAGAGAATCTATTCAATTTATTATAAGAATCATAAGATACCTGGGAATAAACCTAACCAAAAAGATAAAGGATCTGTACTCGAGGAACTACAGAACACTTATGAAAGAAATTGAAGAAGACACAAAAAGATGGAAAAGCATTCCATGCTCATGGATTAGAAGAATAAACATTGTTAAAACATCTATATGGCCTAGAGCAATCTATACTTTCAATGCCATACCAATCAAAATTCCACCAGCATTTTTCAAAGAGCTGGAACAAACAAACCTACAATTTGTATGGAACCAGAAGAGACCCTGAGTTGCTAAGGAAATGTTGAAAAAGAAAAACAAAACTGGGGGCATCACATTGCCTGATTTCAAGCTTTACTACAAAGTTGTGGTCAACAAGATAGCATGGTACTGGCACAAAAATAGACACAAAGACCAGTGGAACAGTGTAGAGAGCCCAGATATGGATCCACAACTCTATGGTCAACTAATCTTCGACAAAGTAGGAAAAAAATATACAGTGGAGAAAAGACAGTCTCTTCAATAAATGGTGCTGGGAAAATGGACAGTTATGTCTAGAAGAATGAAAATTGACCACTCTCTTACAGCATACACAAAGATAAACTCGAAATAAAAGAACTCAACATGAGGCAGGAACCTATCAGAGTCCTAGAGGAGAACATAGGCAGTAACCTCTTTGATATCGGCCACAGCAACTTCTTTCAAGACATGTCTCCAAAGACAAAAGCAACAAAAGTGAAAATGAACATTTGGGACTTCATCAAGATCAAAGGCTTCTGCACAGCAAAGGAAGCAGTCAACAAAACAAAGAGGCAACCCATGGAATGGGAGAAGATATTCGCAAATGACACTACACACAAGAGCTGATATCCAGGATCTATGAAGAACTCAAACTCAACACTCAAAAAACAGATAATCACATTAAAAAAATGGGCAGAAGACATGAACAGACACTTCTCCAAAGAGAGATACAAATGGCTATCTGACACATGAAAAAATGTTCATCATTATTAGCCATCAGGGAGATTCAAATCAATACCGCATTGAGATACCACCTTACACCAGTTGGAATGGCCAAAATTAACAAGACAGTAAACAACAAGTGTTGGAGAGAATGTGGAGAAAGGGGAACCCTCTTACACTGGTGGTGGGAATGCAAGTTGGTGCAGCCACTTCGGAAAACAGTGTGGAGATTCCTTAAGAAATTAAAAATAGAGCTTCCTTATGACCCTGAAATTGCTGTACTGGGTATTTACCCCAGAGGTACTGATTTATACTGAAAAGAAGGGTCATCTCTACACTAATGTTCATAGCAGCAATGACCACAGTCACCAAACTGTGGAAAGAGCCAAAATGTGCTTCAATGGACAAATGGCTAAAGAAGATATGGTCCATATATACAATGGAGTATTATGCCTCTATCAGAAAGGATGAATACCCAACATTTGTATCAACATGGACAGAACTGGAGGAGATTATACTGAGTGAAATAAGTCTAGCAGAGAGAGTCAAATATCCTTTGGTTTCACTTGTGGAGCATAAGGAATAACACAGAGAACATTAGGTGAAGGAGAGAAGTGAATTGGGGGAAATTAGAGGGGGAGATGAACCATGAGAGACTATGGACTCTGAGAACCAAACTGAGGGTTTTGGAGAGGAGCGGGGTGGACGGTTGGGAGAGCCTGGTGGTAGGTATTAAGGAGGGCAAGTATTGCGTGGAGCACTGGGTGTGGTACATAAACAATAAATCTTGGAACACTGAAAAAATAAAATAAAAATTTTAAAAAAATGATAGCTGCTTCCAAGTTTTGGCAGTTGTGATTAAAACTGTAAACACTTATGTGCAAATTATTATATATAGATAAGTCTTCACCTTATTTGGGTAAATATATAGGAGTGAGAATGCTAGGTCATATAGTAAGATTATGTTTAGCTTGATAAGAAACTACAAAGCTGTCTTGCAAAGTGGCTGTACCATTATGGATTCCCACCATAAGTGGATAAGAATTCCTCTTGCTCTACATTCTCACCAACATTTGGTATTTTCAGTGTTTTGGATTTTAGCCATTATAATAGATACAGAGTAGTATCCATTTTAATTTGCAATTTCTTAATGATGTATAATGTTGAGCATCTTTTAATATGTTCATCTTTTAATATGTTTTAATATGTTCATCTGTATCTTCTTTGTTGAGGTGTCTGAAGATCTTTAGCCCACTTTTTAAATGGGTTTTTTTCTTATTGTTTAATATTAGAAGTTCTTTATATATTTTTGGATACAAGTCCTTTATTAGATGACTGTTTTACAAATATTTTCCTCCTAGTCTGTGGCTCTCCTCATTATTTTCATAGCATCATTTGAAGAGCATAAGTTTTAAATTTTAATAATTTCCACTTGACAATTTTTTCCTTTCACAGGTATTTATTTTGGTGCTACTTACCTTTCTGTTAATAATGCAGAATAATATCATTATTAAAAATTAAATGATTGATTTCCTACTATGGACCAGTCACTTATATAGTCAGACCTTTCCAGTTATCAATCTCCCTGATCTACACAGACGTTTCAGCAAAGGAAAGATTTGGGCACTATCAATATATATTGTTAATGGATCTTTTAATAAAGAATAGTTCCATTTTAGGGGCGCCTGGGTGGCTCAGTGGGTTAAAGCCTCTGCCTTCAGCTCAAGTCATGATCCCAGGATCTTGGGATCGAGCCCCACATCGGGCTCTCTGCTCAGCAGGGAGCCTGCTTCTTCCTCTCTCTCTGCCTTGTGATCTGTCAAATAAATAAATAAAATCTTAAAAAAAAAAAGAGTAGTTCCATTTTAGAAATAATGATAGATTTACCTAAGACATTATAGAGCAAATTTGCAGAGTTTTTATGTTTATTTCTTAAGATTTTATTTATTTATCTGAGAGAGAGAGAGCATAATGGGGAGGAGGGACAGAGGGAGAAACAGGCCCTTGCTGAGCAGGGAGCCCTTGGAGGGCTTGAACCCAGGTCACTGGGATCATGACCTGAGCCAAAGGCAGATGCTTAACCTACTAAGTCTTCCAGGTGCCCTGAGAATTTTTATCTTTCATTTAAAAGAAAAAAAAAGTCATTTCCTGTTTAGGTTTCAACATGACAAAAACTTGGATGTCATCACTCCTGTCTCTACAACAAGAAAAAACTTGACAAACTAAAAAACAATAACTTTTCTTTTTTTTTTTTAAAGATTTTATTTATTTATTTGACAGAGATCACAAGTAGGCAGAGAGGCAGGCAGAGAGAGAGGGAAGCAGGCTCCCTGCCGAGCAGAGAGCCCAATGTGGGACTCGATCCCAGGACCCTGAGATCATGACCTGAGCCGAAGGCAGCGGCTTGATCCACTGAGCCACCCAGGCGCCC
>NC_081560.1:25791841-25835985 GCF_022355385.1 Mustela nigripes | reverse complement strand
GCGGGACTCGATCCCAGGACCCTGAGATCATGACCTGAGCCGAAGGCAGCGGCTTAACCCACTGAGCCACCCAGGCGCCCCAACAATAACTTTTCTTGAACCAGTCAGGGAATTGAGGTAAAAAACCATCCCCAAATCTGTAGAGATATATCCATATAGAGAATCACAGCTGTGATCTGCTTATCTGGAGCAGAAGTGCTAAAGCTATAAAATACTCCTAGTACTTTTTACAACACATCTGACTTTCAATAAAATGTTATAAGGCATGCCACAAAAACAGGTAAAATCATTAAAAGCAAAAACTTGTTCTTTATCTAGATAAATACAATTAATTAACCTGTAGCCAGACTAACCAAGACAAAAATAGAAATGATACAAACTGCAAGTATTAGGAACTTCACTATTCCATCAGTATAGGTCTCAAAGTCTTCAAAGGATAATGAAGGAATACTGCCAACAATTCTATGCTCACAAATCTGCTAGCATAGTAAAGTAGACTAATTGCTTAGAAGATACAATCTACCAAAACTGACACAGGGAGAATTATATAACCTAACTAGTTCTATTAGCATTAAAGACATTGGATCAATAATAAATAACCTTCCAAAAAGGACAACACGAGGCCCAGATAGTTTCATTGTTGGATTCTATTAATATTTAAGAAATAATACTACATTTTCACAGTTTCTTGCAGAAAATTATAGCAGAGGAAACACTTCCTAACATTCAGTAAGACACTATTACCATAGGATCCAACCAACTAAAGACATCATATCTGTAAAGACATCATCTTTACAGATATATGAAGACATCTTTTGTAAAGATACAAAAATTACTGAGCAGTATCTTTTATGAATATAGATGGAAAAATCTTTAATGAAACATTAACAGATCAATTCTCATTATCAAAAGAGTTGTATCAGGTATGTAAGGCAAATTCATCATTCAAAGATATAATCTATCACATTTATAGGCTAATGAAGAAAAATCATATGACCATATCAATTGATGTAGAAAAAGCATTTAACATCCAATACCTATTGGTGTATTGATTCAATACATATATCTGATAAAATTTTGTATTTAAATATTTTAGGGGCGCCTGGGTGGCTCAGTGGGTTGGGCCTCTGTCTTCAGCTCCGGTTGTGATATTGGGGTCCTGGGATCAAGTCCCGCATTAGGGGCTCTCTGTTCAGTGGAGAGCCTGCTTCCTCCTCTCTCTCTCTGCCTGTCTCTCTGCCTACTTGTGATCTGTCAAATAAATAAATAAAATCTTAAAAATATACATATTTTAAAATATATTTTAAAATTCAAAAATAAGAAAAAACAAACCAATTTTTAAAAAATGGGCCAAATAAATCACCGAGACAGAAAATTAACAAGGAAACAGTGGCTTTGAATGATACATTAGACCAGATGGACCTAACAGATATATTCAGAACATTTCATCCAAACTTATTAAAATCAACAACCTGGAAAACAAATGATCCAATTAAAAATAGACAGAAGACATGAACAGGCACTTCTCCAAAGAGGACATATAGCTGGTGAATAGACACATGAAAAAATGCTCAACATCACTTATGATCAGGGAAATGCAAATCAAAACCACTCTGTTAGAATGGCTAAAATCAAAAACACAAGAAATAACAGGTGTTGGTGAGGATGCGGAGAAAAAGGAACTCTCTTACATTGTTGGTAGGAAAGCAGCCTTGTGGAAACAGTATATGGTGGTTCTTCAAAAATTAAAAATAGAATTTCCATATGATCCAATAGTTCTACTGGGCAAATAGAATAAAATAAAATAAAATAAATCAAAAAGATACATTCACTCCTATATGTACTGAAGCATAATTTATAGAAGCTAAATTGTGGAAGCAGCCCAAGTGTCCATCTATAGATGAATGGATACAGAAGGTGTGGTGTGTATACATACACAAACAATAGGATATTACTCAACCATAAAAAAAGAGGAGATCTGGACATTAGTAACAACATGGATAGACTTAGAGGATATAATGCTAAATTATAAGTCAGATAAATAAGTTAGTCGGCAAAAGATGCCATATGATTTTACGCATATGTGAAATTTAAGAACAAAAGAGAACTGTAGAGAACAAACTGATAGTTTGGGGTGGCGGTGAGAGGATGGGAGAAATAGATAAAGGAGATTAAAAATACACTTATTTTGATGAGCTCTGAGTAATGTTCAGAATTGCTGAATCATTATATTGTATACCTGACACTGATATAATGTTGTATGTTAATTGTACTTCAATAAAAATGAATAATGTTCCAAACAACAATACAAAAACAATTACAATAAAAAACAATAAAACAATAAAAACATAAAAACAATGCTAAAATAGAGTGCATATTTGGAAATAAAAATCATAATGTTATAAGCATTTACCTGTGTATTTGCAGCACCTGTAAATCAATATAATTTTCCTGAGTGTTAAATGAATTATGTTGCAATTTACTATACCCTATGTTGAGTAGTATAAGATGTTAAGCAAGTTTCCAGTGAATTCTCAAATTCCTCTTAATTATCTCTGACACTTTTCTAAAAATGGTTTTATTTATTTTTATTTTTAAAAATATTTTATTTATTTATTTGACAGAGATCATAAGCAGGTAGAGAGGCAGGCAGAAAGAGAGGAGGAAGCAGGCTCCCTGCTGAGCAGAGAGCCCAATGTGGGGCTCGATGCCAGGATCCTGAGATCATGACCTGAGCTGAAGGCAGAGGCTTTAATCCACTGAGCCACCTAGGTGCCCCTAAAAATGGTTTTAATATAGAAATGTCTACAGCAATGCACAGGAGTGATTTAGATTAGGGAAAACTGAATAAGAGGTGTCTGATAAACCACAGTCATACTTTTGAAATATTGTGGGTTCCATTCTAGACCACCACAGTAAAGCAAATATCACAATAAAGTGAGTGAAATGAGTTTTTTGGTCTGCCAGTACATATAAAAGTTATTTTCACACTATACTGTAGTCTAGGACTATGTGATAGCATTATGTCTAAACAATACAGTGTACATAACCTCACTAAAACATACTTTATTGCTAAAAATAAATGTTAACCATCATCTGAGCTTTTAGCGTGTCATCTTTTTGATGGTGGCAGGTCTTACCTTATTGTTGATGGCTGGTGATAGATTAGGGTGGTGATTGCTGAAGGTTGGGGTGACTGTAGCAATTCTTAAAACAAGACAACAGTGAAGTTTGCTGCATTGATTCCTCTGTAGTTTGAGATGCTATCTGATAGCATTCTACCCACAGTGGAACTTTTTTCAAAATTGGAGTTGATCATCTCAAATCTTGCTACTGCTTTGTCAATAAAGTTTATGTAATATTTTTAAAAAATTTTATTTATTTATTTGACAGACAGAGATCAAAGTAGGCAGAGAGGCAGGCAGAGAGAGAGGAGGAAGCAGGCTCCCTGCTGAGCAGGGAACCCGATACGGGGCTTGATCCCAGGACCCTGAGATCATGACCTGAGCTGAAGGCAGAGGCTTAACCCCCTGAGCCACCCAGGCACCCAGTTTATGTAATATTCTAAATTCATTGTTGTCATTTCGATGATCTTCACTGCACTTTCACTAGGAGTAGATGCCATCTCAAGAAACCAGTCTCTGCTCACCCGTAAGAGGCAATTCCTCATTCATTCGTTTTATCCTGAGTTTGCAGTATTACAGTCATACCTTCAGTCTCTTAAAAAAAAAAAAATGGGCAAAAGATCTAGAGACACCTTACCAGAGAAGATATGCAGACAGCAAATTGGCATATGAAAAGATGCTTGACAACACATGCCAATAAGGAGTTGCCAATTAAATGAAAAGAGATGCTACTGTATAACTATTAGAATACCTATTTTTTTTTAACTGACAATACTAATTGCTGGTTGAGGATGTGAAGCAGCAAGAACTCTCATCTATCAATGCTGAAAATGAAAAATAATACAGCCATACTACATACATAAGACAGTCCAAGCTTGCTATGAAGTTAAACAGAATTCCTGTACAATTCAGCAGTCTCTCTCCTAGTTAGAGATTCCTAATAAAAATACTTTCCAGAACTGACAGTATTGGAGTAGATTCTCCTATTTTCAATTTAATATTAATTTCACATCATTTTAAAGGTAGACTTTTTTTTAATCACTGGCTTTTGTCAGTGGGGGATTCCAGTCTTGGCAACATCCTCAAGTCTGATTTTAATATTGCCCAAATGGTGGTAATAGTCATCCTTCTCAGCAAATGAAATTTTCATCTGTTTTTGAAGCAATCTACAGAATATTTCTCTCTCAGCTTGCTTCATAAAAAGACCTCCCACAAGGCAGAATGAATTATTTTCATGGAACCACAGTGAGATTTAATGACATTTTTAATAAATAACAATATTTTGTTTACACATAATAAAGTATTACCATTTACAGGGTTTCTGGTTTAGATTTACAAAAATGGACTAAATCAGTGATGAGAAACATAATTTATAATTGTTCTATTACTATTTTTGAAAGTATTTATGGTAGGAAAGGTTAGTGACTGCTGCTGGCACTGTGGTAGCAGAAAGCTAATGATTCTCTTGTCTTTTAGGAGAGTTAGACTGTGGTTCATGTGAGAAAAAATACCTCAAGGCTGTGCTTTAAATGCTTAGCTCATTTATCTCTCATCAGTTAGGTAAATGAGATGCGGAAGTGGTTCCTAGTTTCTAAATAACTTTTTATACACTACTGAAAGCCTTAACGGGTCCTAAAATGCTTTCTCTTGTTAATGAAATTTCAGTCATATAATCCTTCTGTAGTCTAGAAGGCTCATTTTTAAAACCTCCAGGCAGGCTGCTGAGTTTACACCAAGTATGCCAACGTTTACAAGCTTCTTTTAATATAAAGTTACTTGTGTATATGGGGTTAATTTCAAAATATATGTACCATAGTTACATAAAAAGATAACATCAGGAATAGGTAAGTGAGGGATTTACTATGACTCTCTTTCCTGTCTTAGGTAGTAACTTTTAGGAAATCTGAAAGTATTTGAAAAGAAAGCATTTTTTTTAATTATACATACCCATAACCACACTCCCCTTTTATTCCCAAAGAGAATTACAGTATATAAGTGTTTAGCATCAGCTTTGAAATGCATAGTTGCAAATAAATTGCCACAAAATATAATGCCTCAAAAGTAGTGATAGCCCAAAGTTCCAACTATCACTATTTCTTTCTCACAAATCACTGTTGGTACCATGGTAGTTGAAGGCAGAAAATAAATATCATTGAGTTGAAAATCTCTCTACTCTATAATCCACACTGTGATTTTCATCGGCATTTTTTTTTTTTTTTTAAAGCTGGGTGCAGAGTTAATTCACAGAAAGACAAGACAAATTCTTATGCCTTCTCTTATTGCTTGTCCTTTTAGTGTTTCTTGTGCCATTGAAAAAGTAGAAATATTTTTCTATTCTTCACTTAAATTCCTTTGGACAAAGGAAATACCTACAAGGCATAAAAATATATCATAAGTAATTATATATATATACATATATAGGTATATATATATATACACACACACTGACAGATCAATGACTGAGTATAAATGATTGAGCTTTACTTTTAGAAAACTGACATTATTCCAAATATAGGACCCACCCCTATAAGGAGGGGATTAATTACTTTGGATTGCTATTGATGTCAAATGTTTTATTTCCTGGAGGATATTAAAGAACATTCCAGCATTGCACTTTATTTTCTCATTACAAAATTTTCTAATTTAACTAAGAATCCTATTCATTAGATGAAAACAACACTACAATTTTTGATACACTAATTAAATATATTTGGATGTTATGGGTCTGAGACTGTATTGGGCTTTCAACCAAAGATGAATTCCAGTTTGGTCTTTGTTATGGTTCCTTTGAGAATGTGTTGTGCTGTTGATTCAGTTTAAAGTAAAATTCACAATTCCTCGTCAAGAATTTTATGACCCTTCCATTTTCAAATTAATTATAATTTTATAATTATCTCTCCTCCTTTCCCCATCCTTTTACTTCAGCTACGATCTTTCTCTGACACAGCAATAATCAGGTTTTCCCAAGTTTATCCTGACCTTGCTGGCTTCCATATTAGATTCTGGTGCTCTAGAAATGATGGTCTAGGTTATGGAGTTCCCATATTGATCCCGTTTCCTGTATGGGATTCTGAAGTTATCATGTTCACAATTTATTCTTTTTTGTTTCATCATTTCAATCATAACAAGTACAGGCAAATCAGTCTGACTTTTGTTACCTCCTGGCCTGAACACCATTTTGAAGAAAAACAGCACCTCTGGGTTGAGTCCAGGAGCCAGTTAGTATCAGGTGGATGGACCCAGTATCCACAGAACTTGAAGTAAAGAGAAACTAACAGCAGACAGGCAACTGTAAGCTTTTGGACCAAAGAGGACTTTCAAAAGTGATGGAAAGAAATCAAAGTTGAAGCACAAGATAAAAACCAAAAGCTGACTTAGGTACAGCTGCGAAAGATTTACAATGACCTTCAGTGACATTGAGCAGAAAGGATCAAGAGTGGATATGAAACCTGTTCATTGAGATTCTCTGACAAAAGTAGCCTCTTGCAGGCCACTTGTGCTCTTATCCATGGACCAGGAGAAAAGAGTTAAAATTGGCTTTAAAAAAGTCATCATGCCCAACACTGACCCTTCTAACATACACATCAGGCCTTAATAATGGCTTAACTCAAACTCACTTGAATGTTGAATTTTCCAAAAGTAGCAACAAAAAGCAATGAATGTAAGTAAAATCAGAAGACAAAGGGTCAAAAATATACAAGAGTATAAGCACTTTTTATAGTTTTCCTTAATGAAGTGTTAAAGAAAATAGAGTTACATTTCCATAAGCATCTGCATTCTTTGAAGAGATAGCCTAATAAGAAAAAAGAATGGTCAAACATGATAAATATAGAAAACAATTAATTTAGGCATCTAAAAATACTAAGTGTTTATAGGGGCGCCTGGGTGGCTTAGTCGTTAAGTGTCTGCCTTTGGCTCAGGTCATGATCCCAGGGTCCTGGAATTGAGCCCCACATCAGGCTCCCGGCTCAGCAGGAAGCCCACTTTTCTCTCTCCCACTTCTCCTGCTTGTGTTCCCTCTCTCACTGTCTCTCTGGCAAATAAATAAAAGTAAAATTAAAAAAAAAATAAAAACAAAAATATTAAGTGTTTATAAACTATGAATTTAGTAAAATTTGCTATTATACTTAGACATTAGCCCCCTTAAATAATGTATATTCAAGTTATTCACACATTTCAGTAAGCATAAAGAGTTAAAAAGATATTTTTTTAAAAACACAGACGACAAGGATATTGAAGTAGTACTGTTTTTGCAGTTTTGGAATTCAGAATAGGAAAATGCCAATGTGAAATAGTAAAGTTTATTTCCATATTTTAAAGTCATGCAAGCTTCATTATGTAGCTATTAAAAAGCAATTTTTGTTCATATTGCTTTGACCATACCACCTTAGGCCTTCCAAGGGGGTTATCCTGCCAAGAAACAAATTAAGCATTTATTAGGGGGTCACTAAGGCATCATTACAGGAGTAATAGCTCACTGCAGGTTCTTGTCATTAGTTCATTTATTAGTCTCTCTGTCTCTACAAGCTTTATAGAATCATGGATTTTTAATAAGTCTTGTGCTCTGTGGTGATCTCTGGTTTGTTACTGCTTGCGGAACTTGTTTCCTTTTCTATTTGGGCAGCTTGTTGTTTACAAAATAATAAGTTCTCCTTCTTACAAGAAATCCTACAAAACAGTCTGAAAGATGCTATCAAATTGACAATTTAATGCAGAGTATAAATTAATGGATACTGACTCTTCATCATTTCTGTGATTCAATTACCTTCCTTATCATTTTCTAGTTGCCAATGTCAGGTATATTATGTTGTTCAGTAGTTAAACCCCAATGAAATCTGAAAATAATGCCCCTGATAGGCTAATGTTGTAAAGCTTCTCCAGTTACTTCCAATAGTACATCAATATAGACACTATCTAGGGGCATCTGGGTGGCTCAGTCGGTTAAGCAAAGGGCTCTTGATTTTGGCTCAGGTCATGATCTCAGGGTTGTAAGACTAAGCCCTGCGTCAGGATCCGTGCCATACTTGGATTAAGATTCTTACTCTTTCTCCCTCCTTCTCCCTCTGCCGCTCACTGTCCCAACCTGCACACTCACTTTCTCTCTCTCTGTAAGATGGAACACTCCATGGGGTGCCTGGGTGGCTCAGTGGGTTAAAGCCTCTGCCTTCAGCTCAGGTCATGATCCTGCTTTCCTGGGATCAAGCCCTGCGTTGGGCTCTCTGTTCAGCGGGGAGCCTGCTTCCTCCTCTCTCTCTCTCTCTCTGCCTGCCTCTCTGCCTACTTGTGATCTGTCTGTCAAATAAATAAATTAATTAAAAATAAAATAAAATAAAATAAAATGGAACACTCCATCTCTAATCCTCGATATAAATGTCACATCACAGTGGCTCAGACAAGATGTTGGGACCAAGGTTGGGACACCACAGTACTCACTCTATGATAGAAGTTTTACAAAATACCTATGTCCCAAATGTACCCTATGTTTCCTTTTCCCTTTTTTTGAAAAGGAATGTCATTGCCTTTGCTTTTCACATACAAAGCTGCAACTAAGTTTTATAGGAGAATGATGTCCTTGTAGTCAAGAATCTTTTCATACAGATATAATCAAATGAAGTAAAACTATAGTTGACATTCTCATTTTTAAGGCACTAACAATATTGTGTAATAAACAATGCCATTATATATAAATATTGTAATGCATAAAAATGACGTTTTAATGACTTCCTCTAAAATTCTTGGTTATACGGGACTACCTGTAATGTAAAAGGAATTTGTGTGGATAGAATAACAAGTTTAGTACTAAAATTTTGTATCTTTCCGTAAAGGAAACTGTTGCTGTGCACTATATTTTTAGAACATCGCACACTGGAATGTGTACAATATTGGTTGTGTGCAATTATAAATTATACCAACATTTCTCTTAGACAGTGTCCTTTTTCATTTTCAACTAGAAATAAGTCAAATACCTGTATCACAACTTTGATTCAAATAACATATACTGTATCCATAATTGTTGTTCAATCAGTTATGCCTGGTTCTCCTTCCCCTGCCCCCTTACGGTTGAGAGTGGCCACGGGCACTGCTCTGACAATGACACATGAGTTGTGACTTGTGTCATTTATGGGCTACAGCATTTCTGGCCTGGGCCAGCATGTGTTCCACTTTACTTTATTTCTTCCAGTGACCAGCAATATTCTAGGAAATGACTTCTTTGCCAGCCTTGGTCCTGGAATGAAAAGGTGAAGAACAATGTTTCCAGCTCACCTACAGAGGACATGTATGAGAACAGAAATTAACCTTGATTGTTTTTAGTCATTAAGTAGTCTGAAGGAGTTTATTCTGCATCTTAACCTGGTATCCTGACTGTTAAAAAAATATGCTGCCATAAGGAGAAAACCCTTAAATAGGTAGCATTTGTCTGAAGTCCGACTAGCAGATGTTGGTTGTTAGAAACCCTGGAATCTATGGAATGGTTGTAAAATTGTCCCTGAGACCACTGGAGCCCAGGTCAACTCCTAATGAGCTTGTAGCCCTCCCAAAGAGGTTGGAACACAGTGTTAGAAGCATGAGTTGGCTGCTGTTGACTACATCTGACCATGCAGTACTAGGAAGAGAGGAGAAAATAATTGACCAGTTTTCAGTAGTAACATAAGGAAATAGAGAGTACCCACAAAAGTAGGGTCTTGTAGGGTTGGAACAGGCATCCACTTCTCAGCTACAAATTCAACAAAAAATGAGAAAAGTAACAAAAATATTTTAAAACACATTAAAGCAATATTGAGAATTTCATTAAATATTGACAATTTCAATATGAAAATATTGAAAATGGAGTATTTCAAAATAAAAGAAATAGTGAAAACAATTTGAGCATTAAAGGCCATTTGAAACTCAGCCTTACTGCACAGATCCAATTAATGTTATAAGCACAATATTGGTAGTTGAAAATTTTAATGGATTAAAGTGATTACCACTTGATCCATTCAATTGAACAAAATGACTCAGGCAAAAAAGACCAAAGGTATAGTTTCGCACTGTATTAATTTTTTAATACTGCTATAACAAATTACCACAAATGTAGTGGTTTAAAACAGCACACATTTTCTCATCTCATAGTTCTGGCAGTTCAAAGTCCCAAATGGATCTTACTGCACTAAAACCTTACTTAGCAAGACTGTGTTCCTTCTGGAGGCTCTATGTGAGAATCTCTATGTTGCCTTTTCCAGCTTATAGAGGCTTCCCAAATTCCGTGGCTTACGGTCCCCTTCTATCTTCAAACCAATGATAGCTGGTGGATACTTTCTCAGTTCACATGGCTCTAACCTCTACTTCCATCCTGACATCTCCTCCTCTGATGTGCCTCTCCCCTTCCCTTTGCAGGCATATAAGGAGCCCTGTGATTACCTTGGGTCCATCTGGATCATGCAGGATAATATTATTATCATGAGATCTTTAACAAAATGACATCGGCAAAGTCCCTTTTGTTATCTAGGTAACCGTCTTGGCTTCTGGGAGTTAGGATGCAGATCTCTTTGGGAGAGTTATTATTCTGCCCATCCCGATTTGCTCTGGGCCTCCAGAAGTTTATGTTCATCTCACACACACACAAGCATTCACCTATTCCAGCATCTTCAAAAGTCTCAGCCTATCCAGAGTCAACTTGAGCTGAACCCCCAAATTCTCCCCTAAATCTTATCAGGTGAAGTCCCAAATCTCAGCCTCTAAATCATGTAACTCAAGTGTGGTTGAGACCATGGGTTTAATTCACCTGCAGAAGAAATTCCTCTCCATATGTAGATTCGTGAAACTAGAAAACAAGTTATATGCTCCCAGAATGCAATGGTCTGAGAAGTCTAGGGTGCCAGCTATAGACACTCGCCTTAAGGAAGGGAGAAAATGGAGTGGGGGAAAAAAGGAATCACCGCCCCCCAGAAATTTCATATTCCCACCAAGCAAACTTCACTGGGTTTCAGGACCTGGGAATAATCCTCAGTGGTTGGTGGCTCTGCCTTCATAGCCAACCACCTACTCCATGAAGGGTAGCACAGTAGCTGAGTAGTTTCACCAGTCTTCTTCCTGTCCTTAGGACTTGGGGAGCCCTACAGCCTTCTTTTCATTACATTCTTTGTCTCCTTCAATCAAAACTAACATTGTTTCTGATGGTTTGAAATTCTGAAAAACTTCGTGGGTATCTTGTGCATTTTGTGGGTCTTAACTCCTTTCTATAACAAGTGTCTCCACAGAACCTTCCTAGATAATCCCATTTCCAGTCCTGGTTCCTGCTTGAGATGGCTGGGAACATCCACGGGTCACTCACATAATCACGTTAAAGAAACCTCTTTGTGGCTGAATAGTACAACCTTTTGATTCTTTCAAGGGACTAGCAAACGGTTGTCTACTCACACACTGGGCTTTCTCTGCAGAGCAGATATCCTGACAATCTTCTAATCTTTACACCTTTCCCATCTGAAAATGGGAAATTTTGCACATCAAATCCTCGTTTCTCTTCCTCAACTAATCTCTTTCCTTCTAAATTTTACTATAGTCAACAAGAAGAACCCAGCCGTACTTTCCACACTTTGCTTGGAAATCTCTTTAAGCAGATAAGTGTATCATTTACAAGTTTTGCTTTCCATAGAACTACAGAACACCATTTGGCTAAGCAATAACAAAGATCTCCTTTCCATCAGTTTCCAAGAATATCTTCCCCCTGCCATGTGAGCTTTTCTCAGCAGGGGCCTTTAATCTTTGTATTTCTACCAAGAATCTTATCATGGAGATTTAAGTATTGTCTAAAGTGATACATAGTTTCTTCTCCATGTTTTCACTTCCTTTTGAGTCTCTGCAAGTGGAGCCAGTAAATGGACATTCCTGTTACCATTCTGTTCAAGACACTCTAAGTCTGCCCTGTTATACACCTCAAAATTTTCCTGTCCATTGTCCAATTCCAAAGCCATGTGTATACTTTTAGGCATTTTAACAGCACTTCTATTCTGGTACCAAAGTTTTTGTTCATTTCCTATTGCTACTGTTACAAATTACCACATAATTTCAAACAACAGATATGGGGCTCCTGAGTGGCTCAGTAGGTTAAACAGTTTGTTAAAACGTCTAATTTTGGTTTCAGCTCAGGTTGTGATCTCAGGGTCCTGGGATCGAGCCCCCACAGGCTCTGCACTTGGTGTGGAGTCTGCTTAAGATTCTTTCTCCCAGGGCGCCTGGGTGGCTCAGTGGTTTAAAGCCTCTGCCTTTGGCTCAGGTCATGATCTCAGGGTCCTGGGATCAAGCCCTGCATCAGTCTCTCTGCTCAGTAGGGAGCCTGCTTCCCCCCACACCTCCCCACCTACTTGTGATCTCTGTCAAATAAATAAATAAAATCTTAAAAAAAAACCTGTCAGATTTAAAAAAAAAATAAAATCTTAAAGAAAAAACTTTTGGATTAAAAAAAAGATTCTCCCTCTGCCCCTCCTGCTCCAGATTTGCATACTCTGAAATAAATAAATCTAAAAACAACAGATGCCTTGTCTTCCAACAAAATTATTATCATGCAGTTCTACCAGTCAGATGTTTTTAAGTGGATTTACTGGGTGAAAGTCAAGGTGTCTGCAGGACTGCATCCCTTTCTCAAGGTTAAAGGGTAGAATCTGGGTTTTGCTATTTCTTACATTTAGAGTAAGCCCAGATTTTCTCTGGCCCCCTTCAATCTCCAAAACCAGCAATGGTCAGTTGAGTCTTTTCATATTACTAGGACTTCTTTCCTATTATCACATCTTCTCTGACTCAGCTTCCCCTGCCATCCTCTTTCACTTATAAAGACCCTTTCACTTATAATGGTTACCTTGGGCCTGCCTACAACACAGGGTAATCTTCCCTACTCAAGGTCCGTAACTTAATCACATTTGCAAAGTCCCTTTTTGTCACTTAACGTTACCTGCAGAAATTCTAGGAATTAAAACAAGAACATCTTTGGAAGGGTCATTATTCCAACTACCATACTCACCAAAATTTACAAGGTCCAATTGACCCAAAGTTAAATGAAGGGAGAAAGAGAAGCATATGGCTACAAAGTGATAAAATGTAACAAGTCTAAGAAGTATGTCTAGAAAAGAACTCTAATTGGGGTTGTTGGCCTATGGCATGCCTAGATACTCATTCTTAAATTCAGTGTTCGTATCTGGCAAATCAAAAAGGAAGAGCCACCCAGAGGGCAAAGCCAGGCCATAATACACTGGGAAGGATTTCAGTGGAGGACAATCGGGGCCTAATTATAACAATTCTTCTAACCAGTATAGGAGACGTTGCAACACAGGCAAGGATTTCAGATTTTCTGTGAAGAAGTGACTGCTGCTTTTCCAATTATCCTATCAAACAGAGTTTCCTTTTGATGCTTCATCATGATAGATTGGGTGTATTGGAATCAGATAATTTTCATTGCAGTTTAAACGTTTCTGGATCAGAGGAATGATGTCTAAATTGAATGCAGAAACAACCAGTCACCATGCCCAGATCTTAAACTTTGTGCTGGATGCAGAAAATAGGTAGGACTTGGTTTGTCATTGTGTTCTGCAATGTAGAAAGGGACAAAGCTGTACATTTGGTCACCCAAAGGGGTCACCAGAGAACAGACTGTATAGTCTCTGGTGTTGTCTAATGAACACTTCAGCTTCTACTCCTTGGCACGTTAACAGGATTACATTTCCTCTCTACTTTTAAGGTGAGAATGGCCATATTGTTTGATTTGACCAGAACACTATGAGTGTCAGTGACAGAAGTCATTTCTAGTTGTAAGATTTAAGATTCTAGTTTATAATTAATTGTTTTCTCCTCCTGAAATGGAAATGATCTTCTAGTTAATGGCACCTCCATCAGTCAGTATCCAGGAATCAGAGTACCTGGGAAATGAACCCCAACTCGTTTCTAGTGGACACAGGTACAAGAATGAACAGAAAATAAAATTTTGTGGTTTAATCTACTAAGATAGTTAAGCTTTTATTTATTTTTGTAACTGCAACATAACTTAACCCATTGTATCATTGATATGATACTGTCAGTGAAAAGTCTCGTTTTTATTTTTTGTGTGGGAAAATAAAAAATAATTGCCTGAACTGTACTGATCTTACAAGGTTACTTCATGAGAAACTAACTCAAGATGATTTAAAATCTGATAGTGAACTGAAAAAAAATAGAATTTTTAATATAATTTACAAAATATGTTAAAACTATTAACATATTCAGGTCTGTTCATCACTTATGTTTATATAGTTGCCTCTTTCATATCCAGTTTTCTTACTGAGTCTGAGGCATCACTCTGTGTCATAACATTTGTAGGATTTACCTAAATAAATATATTTGTAATAAATACTGACCTCATGGAATAATATATAGTCAATATGTAATAATTTGGATGTATCTTATTTTTTAAAATTTTTATTTATTTATTTATTTTTTATTTTTTATAAACATGTATTTTTATCCCCAGGGGTACAGGTCTGTGAATCGCCAGGTTTACACACTTGTGAATGTATCCTATTTTTATCAAGAAGTTATATTTCATATATTTTTTATATTGGAAAACAAACTTAAATTTCATTGGGAAAACAGAAACCCATTTTTTTTTTCCCAATAGACTTCTAATGCCCAATATTTCCATTATTGAGATTTCCCTACTCTTCTGATTTTGATGCTAACTGGAAAGAAAGCACCAGTCTATTATTTTCTCAATAATTTCTTACTTGTTAAAAACACTAATTGACTACATTATTGTGTTACCCATGGATTCAACCTATACATTTAAAAACATGCACTTCAGCTCTCCAATTCCCATCCCCCCTCTGCTTCTGTGTATTTCACTATCCTTAATATCTCATGTCTGTGGAATCATGAACTGTATGAGGAATTGCTATTCAACAGGAATAAAGTTTCATTGCTTCAAGATGATTAAGCTCTCTCTTGAGAACGATGTATGATTAGTTAACAATATTGTATACCTGAAAATCTGGTAAGGGGCAAATTTCATGCTAAGTGATCTTACTACAATAAAAACGTGATTCAAAATGTTTAATTTTTTATTTGTGGAGCTAATATACTTTTGAGGTTTACGTTAGTAATAATATTTTTAAGAAAACCCTTAGGTTTGAATGGAGGTGATAAGATTTGTTATAGGAATTATCCTTACACTACATTTTCTAAAATATATTCTCAAATATGAAGCACATAATGTAACATATTTAACATCAATCACTAATATTAGAGTATTAGAATAGTTTATTATGAACTACTGTATTTCCACAGTTTCTGACTTCAGTCTCAAAATAGCTAGTAATTCATCTGATTTCATGATCTGATAATATTTTTTAAAAAGCATTAAAATATAACATTCCAGTCATTGTTTATAGAACATAATAATGAGTTTAAAGACTTTAAGAACAGTAATTTTTAAAAAAGTAACAAATAGCACGTATTAATACTAGGAACATATGTGCCAAGTTCTTTTTACTACATAGAAATAATAAAGAGGAAAGAAAATCTGAATTGGTAGGATATCTGAATTTTAGAATAAAGAGTTAATTTCTTTAATTAATTTAGTAGCTCTGATTTGCTCAAATCAATATTGACAGACTGGAAAAGAACTTCAAGATGCAGATAGAGGGATCTAAGAAGAGATTATATTTAGCATTTCAAATGATGGTATATAAATGAATCCTTCAAGTGTGCTTAAAAACAGTTGCCCTAAATCCGCTGGATTCTTTTTTCTAAGGTTATTCTTTATTTTATCCATATCATATGGTGATGATCATTTTAAATGAATAAATTGCTGCGAGATAACTGAATTCATTATAGCCTGCACACTATCATTTTGGTTTTTAGATATTTTTTAAAATAAATATTGTATATATTTAAGGTATACAGCATAATGATTTGAGATACACACAGTGAAATGATTATTATGGCCAAAGTAAGTAACATATTTCCTCACAGTTACCATTTTGTGTATGATGAAATTTACTCCTTCAACAAACTTCCAGTATTTAATACAATATTAACTTCAATCACCATGCTGTTGACATCTAGATTTATTCATCCTAAATAACTGCAACTTTGTACTCTCAACCAACATTTTTCCATTCCCCCACCTCCCTGCCCCTGGTAACCACCCTTTTACTCTTTGCTTCTATGTATTTCAAGCAATCCCACATCTGGGTATATACCGCTCCAAATGAAATCAGTACCTAAAAGAAATACTTGAATTCTCATGTTCATTTCAAGATATAGAAACTTAAGTGTCTCTCAGTGGAAGAGAGGATAAAGAATAGTGAGAAGCACCTGTGTGTACACACACACAAACACGTGATCAAATATTGTTCACTCTTAAAAAATTTCCTGCCATTTGCAACAAAATGGTGAACTGAAAGATATCACGTGAAGTAACATAAGCCAGACACCAAAAGGAAAAAAAAAAAAAAAAAGCAAAACACCTGCATGATCTCATTTGCATGTGGAATCTAAATCCATTGAGTTAACATCATTTTTCATAAAGGTAATTTAAGCCACATCATCTGAATTACTAAATATTTTAAATCAGCATTGCCTGAATGGTTATTTTCATTTGAAGTAATATAATCACAGACACTAATCAATAGCCAGGAGATTGCAAAATTGCAGGTTTCTACCTTGATGATGAAATTGTAATCTGACCTTAAAGCTTACATGGAATCATCTGACATCATTCAAGACAATGAACATATAAAACACAAAGATCTCTTTGGGTAAATAATTGACTGTAAGTATATTGGGATCGACATTTTTCATAGAATCTGGTAAATTCAAGTACAAAAGATCTGAACATTTTCCTTGAAGTAAACAGCATGCTAATTTATGTCCCCAAACTCTCACTTGGCATTATTAATTAGAACATATTTTTATGTAGGAAAGTATAACTTTCACAATGGAAGATTCCGTATCTACAATTTTAACTCTTCAATGGGAACCTAGAAGTACTCTCTGTAGTAGAGTATGACTTTGATGAAGTGATGAGGTGAGAATTTTAAAAAGTCACGATGGGGTGTTTTTTGTTGTTGTTTTTGGTTTTAGCCAGGATAGTGAGTGTAAGTGAATGCCCTATAAGCCTATCACAGTACATTCTTCTTGTCTTCCACTTACCCTTACAGAAGTGACTCCATTAAGATAAGAACTTTGTAGATCGTAGGTTAATATTTCTAGAGAAATAACAAAATTTCATAAACTCTATTTTAGTGTCAGGGTTTAATATTTTATAAATGACTTTAGTCCTGCATTTGTATAATAATTCAGGATCTGAATGGGACACTTAATTTTTCAAAAAATTTTTTGCTGCATTTTGTGAGGAAAATTATTAATTACATATAAAATTGAAGATATTTCATCTTTCTATATGGCAGCTTCCTTATAGGAAACAGATGTAGAATGACTTTTTCCTATTATGATCATAGATTATGTTATGAAGGGATCCGTTTCTTAGAAAAATCATGTCACATAAAAATTGTTCTTACCCTACATATGAGTTATGTTCAAAAGTTCTTTATAAGATATTTATTGAGAATTCCAATAGTGTGTTCCAGGAGAAAGAGGAGTATTTATGGTACTGGTAAACACAGTTCTCAGAAAGCTTTCTAAAACTTTTTCCTCAGATCATTAGTGTTCCCAGAACTATTAATAGGTATACGAAAGCAGAATTTCATGAGTAAATGCATGGATTAATGCTGAGGTTGAATGAATTAAACAAGTTCTCTGACTGTAGGATTCTTCAATACCTTTAATGCTAATATGTATTCATATGTATTATAAGATACAACATACCATGATCCTGAAATGTATTTCATTATGAGACCTCCATTTTTTTTAAAAGCTCCCAGGACATATAATTTTCTTTAAGGTAACAAACTGTGTTTACTAGGTCAGGTACTATTTGCACTACTTCATGTGTATTAACTTTAGAAAAAATTCTCTGTGTGATCGGCGGTGGGCGGAGAGTAGCATTTTGCTAGTTACTTCCAAATATGTATATCTGTTTTAATATACAAATAGCATTTTCAACAGCCTGTCATTCCGTGGACATGTCTCACTTATATTGTGGTTTTTTGAACCCCTTGTGTGACCATATTGCTTTGCAAAGCCCAGTGTGTATGTATAACAACATACAAAATGTTGTCTCATGTGGTCTTTATTACAACTTTCCAAAGCATTAAGCTGAGGCCCAGAATGATTCACCATCTCTAGGCTTAGAAGCCGGTGAAAAGAAGAGCTGAAATTTGAGTTTAGGATCTGGTGGGGAGTAATAATAGACATATCCAATGTCTGCAGATGCTTTAATGCTAATTAATGCTAATTAAATGCTAATTAAATATATACCATAATAGTCCTTTGGAAGTCTGCTTCTGTTTTCTATCTCTCGTGTATTCTGGGGTTTGTGTGTGTGTGTGTGTGTGTGTGTGTGTGTGTGTGTGTGTGTGTTGTTTTTTTTGTTTGTTTGTTTTTAAATTTTTTTCTCCTTTGCTTTCTATCTCCTTTGTGTCTAATCTTTATTTTTAATTCTTTATTCTCTTTTTCTCTTCTTATTGATCCTGAGCATTTACTGAAAATGAATCGTAAAACATTTACTCTGTTCTCTAGTCACTAATAAAGACTATTTTTGGTTGTTTCTCTCTCTCTTTCCCTTTTACTGGATTTTATTAAAAGTTACAAGGATTCTTTTTACCTTGATTTGATATTTAAAATCATTCATTGTGGGGGCATCTGGGTGGCTCAGCTGATTAAGTGTTTGACTCAGGCCATGACCTCAGGGTCATGAGTCACATGGTGTGGCTCCACACTCAATAGGGAATCTGCTTAAGGATTCTCTCTCCCTCTGCTTCCCCACTGCACTCTCTTGCTCTAAAAAAAAAAACCCCAAACCAACCAACCAACCAACCAAAACAAAAAATCATTCACTGTGTCACATATTATGTCAAAACTTCCTTATTTGATAATTTTTCTTTGCAAAATCAAGAACCAATTCAAATATTTGTCTCTAAGATAAATCAATTCTTATCTAAAAAATCATATCTAAGATACAGTGTGACTTCATAGCCTATTTTTCTGTTGCATAAATGACAATGCAATTTTAAATTAAGTCACACATAACACTATCTTTTAATATTTTCATTTGAGAAGAGACTATAATAATTAAAACTAAATTATGAGTAATTGAACCATGATGACTTGTTAATGACCTTATCTTATGCCGCTAATCATTTTGTGCATAAAATGCAAACTCCAAATGATTAAGTTATGCATGGAAGCTTTAACTTTTGTTTTAAGTCTTGTTTTCACAGAGTCACTTTAAAACAGGTATCAAACTCATACCACACTTATATGTTTGGACTTCAGCTTCCTCTCAAAAATGAGTCACTTGCAAAATGCAAAACAAGTCACTGACATAGAGATAGAAGTTGCTGATAAAGTGATGTGCCTTAAAAATAACACTAAAGTCTTCTAATCTTTATGCCACAGTAAACCTGTGCAGTTTGCAATCACTGCAATATTACATTTTTACCCATGGAGAAATGGAAATGGAATATTTAATTTGGGACTTCATCTGGACTTAATCTCAAAATATCATGTCTGCTATTTGGACTTTACCTGGTTTGGTAGGATATAGGATTTTTTTTTTTTTAATTTTCCTATGATCTTTATTTCCAGTGGCAGAGCTAAGTTTTTTTTTTGTTTGTTTGTTTGTTTTTGTTTTTGTTTTTTTTCCTGGATTTGTCTTCATGGAAGGTAACTAATCAATGTAATTGTTGATTAATATCAGCTTTTATTGAACATGCTAAAGCTTAGTGACAGTAATTGACTTTAAATGCTCACAAAGACCAGTAAGTGGCACAGTTGGGATTCAGATTTCCATTTCTTTTTTTTCTAGTAGGCTACACTGAAACAACTCCTTTTATATGCCAATAACTAAATAAGATAAAGCAACGTTCATAGCAAGGGATATTTGAGAAGAATTTTCAAAGAATGCTTTTTCTTAGGCTAAATCATTTTAAGGTTATTTGAAGGAGTGACAAAGAGAAAAAGAGCTTGGAGGTATAATTGATTAAGGCATCTTTAAAGAACTATAACTTGTCAAACAGTTCAGGGAGATAGGGGGTGCCAAGTACATAGCATACATTTTCAAGTTAAAGAAAAATAAGTGGGGGAAAAAACCCTCTTCTTCAGGGAAGACCGAGGTGAGCCCTGTTTACTATGATAATAAATAGGATACCAACTTTGGAAAGTGAGGAAACAAAATATTTCCTGCTCCCCAAAAAGGTGTAACTGTTTGCAGTGGTTGTTATATTGTTTGGAGGCAGACAGGAGGCAGGGAAAGAATTCTTTTAAGTGCAGGATAAGCAATTGCAAGATTCAAGGCTTATCCTTCATCAGCAGGGTAGTGATTGAAGTCCCAAAGGGACTTTCAGCCAGCATTACTAAATAAATTATGTATCTAATTTAAATGAGAAATACTCATGCACCCTCTGTTGTGACAGGTATTTTGACATAAAGTCTTAGAAGAAGAAGATGTCTGAGGTGATGTTTTCAAAAACAAGAGGGAGATCATGGAAGAAGTCTAGTAATGGTTCCTGCAACTCATGAACACATGGAACAAATTAACAGGATCTAGGGACATCATAGAAAGTACCACAAGTAGGTTATAAACTAACATCTGAAGACACAGAATTTTGCAACTGAAGGTACCATGTTAAATTTTGGTTCAGAAACAAGTGGAGTTGGACCCCAGCTGGAGGGCAGCTGAGAAAATAGTAACAATAACAATATGTGAAACTCTGCAAACTCAAGAGCAAATAAGGCTTGACAATGCCACTGTTACCCCTTTGTAACAAACGGTAAAAGAAAAATCCATATGTGAATGCTTGGCTTTAGAGTAGTTTGAACTACCTGATTTAGTGTCTTAAAAAAATCCACAGTGGTCAGCACTGTCACAATGTTAGAGGGGGAAAAAAAAAGTAGAGACTTATCTACTCATCTACTCATATTTCTATTTATACATTTCTTTCTCCTGAACAGAGATGGGGAGAATTGTCAAAAGGAGTAGAGATAATCATAAAAGTCAAAATTCACTTTCTTTAAATTTGATGATTCACCAAGTAACCATACATAATTATGGCTCCTCACCTGGAAAATCATCCATCTTTGGCCAATAGATCTATTTAAATTTCTATTATTTTTAAATGTCATTTCAACTAAACTCATATTTTTTTATTCCTTTTCACATAATGTATCTTATAGAAGTCTTAATACTGAATAAAAGCAGCTAATCAAAAATGTTTATGAAGCAAAGAAATTTACTTTTTGAAGGAAAGAAATTTAACTTCTACCACCTGGATGTTAAAAGCAAGTATGATAAATAATTTTTTAAAAATTCAAACATATTAAAATTTGCAGTTATTTGAATTAAATGCAACCTTCCTTTAGACATCTAATTTCCATAACTTCATATGACTATGATTATATTGTGAATAAAACATTAGAGCTACAACCCTAAGGAATTGTAAATATCTCAAAAATTACATTTTCTGTATTTTTCTTACTTGTATTTTTTAACAAAAGAATGACTCAGTTTTGATTTTTTTCTAGCTACTATTTTTGTGGAGTTCCGTCAAGGCAACTTTCTTCATAGCATTATATCGAACTTGTGTTTTTATTTAAATAGCACTATATAGTGTGAAGTTATGGAGCGATTGGACCAGGGTCCAGGTTCTCTTTAAATGATTTACTCCATTCCCCAATCACTGTAGAAAGAAACAAAGGAGTCTTTGAACCAAATATTAGAAACTGATATGAATAGAGCTAAAGTGTGCCTTAGGCAACCTGTTATGAATGATAGTAAGGTTTTGTTCATTTATTTCTTTTCATTTTTGCAAAGAGAGTTTTTAAACATAAGAAAAACATACTTTAATAGGAACTGAGGTAATTGAAGTTATCATAATACCCGATCCCCTCTCATGACTCACTTTGAAATATATTCAGAAATATACGTACTTCTCCTGGGGAAAAGATCAGGCACAATACTAGTGCAAGGACACATTTTACTACTAGTGTAAAATGAGTTTTTACATATTTCCCATCTTGAACTTATGCTAACTATACCACAAAATCAATTGTTATATATTTTTATTAAGATTCAACATCACTAAGGAAAAAGTCAACATTTGCTAAATATATGTACTATTTATGGTTATTTGATTAGTTAGAACAATTGTAATTCTAGATATTTTTGTAATATTTATGGAGCAATGTAACATGTTGTTGCTATTGTATATATGTAAATACATAATACAAAAATTTCCTAGCTTAGTCCACTTGAGAGTTTGGAAACAACAACACTATGAAAGAAGTAAGAACACTTAATGTGAGATTTTTTTATTACCATCTCTACTTAACAGAACCAGGGCTCCTTTACCCTGGGTTGACACAGGAAAAGTACAAAATGAACTCTACTTGTTCCAGAAAGCAAAGAACAATAAGTCAGTGAGAGGGACTTTGTCCAAAATGTGTCAGGGGAAGACCTTCCCATCTGATTGAGATATAGTAATGGGAACTGGATTTAATTTCCCACCTGAAAAAAGAAAACTAATAAATGAACAATAAAATCTATGAAGCAATGGTTTCTAAGACACTGGGACATCCATAACTTAGGATGGTAATTCCTGAAACATGAGAAACAAACAAGGTGGACACTATGATTGGGCATCCTTAGAGTCTGAGCAGAGTTTCAAGGTCATGGTGCAGGGATAAAGGACTCTAGGCAGAGCCCAGTGGAATACGGTAGATGAGGAGATAGAGCTCTGAGGTTTGGGTCCAAATATCTATAGTTTACCGGACAGAGTACTAGAAGTGAGACAGCTATGCAGAGAGAGATCTGGAGATCTGCAGAAGGAACTGCCAACGATTTCATCTGAGTGCTGAGTGAGGAAACTACCAGAGCTGAGAAATAAAAAAAGAGAGAGAAAAAGAAAAATGGAAAAGAGAGAGCATCTGTGAGCTGCGGGTCAACTTGAAGCAGCCTAATACATAAGAAATTGTAATCCCTGAAGGAGCAGCAGCAGAGAAATATTTGAGGAGAAAGTAGCTGAAATTTTTTCTAATTTAATGAAAACCATTAACTTACAGATGCTACAAGCTTATCAATACCCAAGGCCAACAAACACAAAAGAAATATACCAAGACACAGCATAATTGCTCAAAAACAGTGATAAAGATAAAATCTTTAAAGCAGCCAGAGAAAAAGACACATTATTAGGGAGGAACAGAGATAAGGATAATAGCAAATTTTTCAATGGAAATAATGTAAGTAAGAAGATAATTGAACAATATACTTAAAGCAGATTCATTAAAATCTGTCAACCTATATAATTCCAAACCAAATAGGAAAAAGAAAATCTCTCAAAAACTGGAAGAAAAATAAAGACTTACTTAAAACTACAAAAACTGAAAAATTAATTCCCATATATTCACATTCTAAAAACAGTGAAGGAAGTTGTTCAATCAGAAGAAAAAATGATACCAGATGGAAGAGAATAAAGGAATAAAAATGTTGCAAATGTCAGTTCAATGGGATTATTTTCTTATAATTTAACTATCTTTAAGAGACCACTGACTGCTGTTTCTGGGGTCCCCAGAAAACACCCTCAGGTTTGATGATTTGTTACAAGTACTCCCAGGACTCAAAAAGCCGCTACACTTTTGGTTACAGTTATTTAGAGAAAAATGATAGTTTAAAATCTACCAAGGGAGATGGGGCGCCTGGGTGGCTCAGTGGGTTGAGCCGCTGCCTTCGGCTCAGGTCATGATCTCAGGGTCCTGGGATCGAGTCCCACATCCGGCTCTCTGCTTAGCAGGGAACCTGCTCCCTCCTCTCTCCCTCTGCCTGCCTCTCTGCCTACTTGTGATCTCTCTCTGTCAAATAAATAAAATCTTTAAAAAAAAAAAAAAATCTACCAAGGGAGAAAGGCACATGGAAGAAGTCCAGGAAAAACCAGGCACAAACTTCCAGGTGTCCTCTCTCAGAAAACTTCTACAGATAGGCTTAATTCTCCCGACAATGTGTGTCAACATTTGTGAAATATTCTCCATCAGGAAAGCTCATCTGAGCCATGGTGTCCAGGGTTTTAACTGGTGGTCAGTCCTGTGGTCACTGAACCACCACTTTTTGCTAGTCAGACACACTGTGCTGTTTCAGACCTCTGCACATATATGAACTTCAGGTAGGTTTATCAATAGAAGATGAAAATATTTCAATCAAGCTCAGTTTTTAAGCCAGCAATCTTTTCAAGAAATATACATTTTCGAAATTCAAACAACCCAACCAAGTGCTCTGCCTGTCATTTAGTTCCAAAAGGAGGCAACAATAGCAGATGGGGTTAACCTTTGGAAAGTTACATGGGCTCCTGCTCAGATTCTTCCAAAGAATCTCACGGTTTGGGCAGACCGTGGTCTGGATTTATTAATTGCCGGATTTCTTAACTGGCCTCTCTTAGTCATGTGGGTCACTATCTGATACTATCGTGGTATCACCAATATAGTGTATTTTCACATTCAGAATCTGTTAAATCCAATACTCTTCTACTCATATAAGCACAGTAGGTAAATTCAAAAAACCCTGTGAATACAATAAATGCAAAGTGGGATCATTCCTACACGAAAGCAAACTGTTGTTGGCTCATTTCCAAGATGGAGATGGAGGGAAAAAATTATTTGCAAATTCCATCCTGAATACCATTCTCCTTTAGACCAATGTATATTATGCAATGTTAAAATCATATCAAGGGGGGCACCTGGGTGGCTCAGTGGGTTGGGCCGCTGCCTTTGGTTCAGGTCATGATCTCGGGGTCCTGGGATCGAGTCCCGCGTGGGGAAATCTCCGCTCAGCGGGGAGCCTGCTTCCTCCTCTCTCTCTCTCTGCCTGCCTCTTTGCCTACTTGTGATCTCTCTGTCAAATAAATGGATAAAATCTTAAAAAAAAAATCATATCAAGGACTCCTGATGCTATATGTGGTACTATTAAAGCCTTGAGAATCTACTGTTGGTCTCCATGAACTACTTATGTCACAGGTCGCTCATAGGCTACTATACCTATGTTGATATCAACACTCCAAACTTCTAACATGCCATTAATTAAAGAGGTATTTTCATTTCCTAGAGCTGTTATAAAAAAAAAACCAGTAACACAAACTGGATTGCTGAAACATTTTGGGGGGTCTTACTGTTCTGAAGGCTTGAGGTCTAAAATTAAGATGTTGAATCTGAGGTTTGTTCAAGCCTTTAGATGAAGCTCCCAATTTGCAGGGCAAATAGATGGCAAAGAAATATACTGAGCTGTATCAGGAGTATGCAGTCAGCAACATTTAGACTGTGGTGAAGTCTGTAAGTTAGTGTTTTGGATTAATTAACATAAAATATAAAAACACAAGTATGGATGGAAAGAGTTATACATTGAATTTTTTTAAAACATATGTCTTAAAATTAAAAAAAAAAAGATTAAAAATGTCACTGGTGAATACAGAAGTTTTGGCATATTCTCTGATTTTCCCCACTGTTTAAAATGATAGTAAATGAAAAAGTAAAATAGACTACAAAAATAATAGAGTATCATAGGACTAAGGGCTATCCATCACTACTGCTGAAATAATATTCTGGAGAAGCAGTGCCAGCTAAGTACTTTAGTCACCCAAAATAGCATATCAGAAATGTGCTTTTTAAGTCAGTTATGCTGATAAATACATTTTTGAGATAGAGAATTCTAAAAATTGATAACATTGCTAAGAATCCCCAGTTTCTAATTATTGCCAACTTAAGCCTGAAGAAATTTAGCTATTTAATGCTAATGAATTATTTTCTTGTCAAGTATGATGTAACAGGCAAATTTGGGCTCCTGAACCATTCCATCTGTCTGCTGTTCTATTTTTATGCCCTATTTTTATGCCTTAGTTGCCTGATCTGGTTATCTTACACCCTCAGCCTTTCCAACAGCAGCAAAGCCACATAACTGGGATTTAAAAATGATGTGACTTTCAATTCCAACACCAGGGTAAGAAACTTAACCTCAAAACCAGGTGATATAGTCATGTGTTATGTTCTTTCATTAGCTCATCAAGAAATTAAGTAAGTGTGAAAAGGATAATGCTTTGGAAAGAAAAAGATACGTCATTTCTTAAAATGAGAAATTAAAAAAAAAAAATCTTTCCAAGTGATACTAATGTCACTGCAGTAACTGAGGTTCTTCCTTCAGAATCAAGTCACTCTCCATTCCAAAGAGCTCTCTTTCAAGAAATGGACCGCTGGATCCACCTTGGTTACACTTTGCATCTGACTGTCCTCTATCAATGCTCAGCTAGAATAAACCTCTCTATAATGTCAGCATTAAGTTGGCTATAACTGATATCATGGGTTTTATGCTTTTCATCTTTGACTGATACTTTAGAAGAGTCACATTCTTGTTTTACACAGCCTGTGCCCTATTCTTGGGAATAAGAAATTTCAGGGTGAACTTCATTAAATTTGATATTCTAAAGTTATCTGTTTCTTTTGACAGTGATGAACAATGAAAAAAATAAAAACTTCAAGTTCATAAATGACATTGAACCTAAGATTTGGAGAGTTGCAAAGACATGTTTTGATTTAAAAATTGAGAACATATCAGATGAGAGAAAATGAGAATATACACATGCCAAAATGTCATTTTCATAAAATACCTGTTTGAAAGATATTTCATTTAAGCAGGAGATTAAGTAAGCCTATAAAGAAATAACTAGGGCTACTTTAAAAACACTCAAGATTTTTCTTTGTGTGATTTTGCATTGTAATTCCAAAGGTCATTATCATTCCTGTGCCAGAAACACTAGGTGTTTGTGATATAGATGGAAAATAGATTAATAAAATGAACCATCAAGGGGCGCCTGGGTGGCTCAGTGGGTAAAAACCTCTGCCTTCAGCTCAGGTCATGATCTCAGGGTCCTCGGATCCAGCCCCGCATCAGCCTCTCTGCTCAGTGGGGAGCCTGCTTCTTCCTCTCTCTCGCTCTTTCTCTCCCTCTCTCTTGGCCTGCCTCTCCACCTACTTGTGATCTCTGTCTGTCAAATAAATAAATAAAAAGGAAAAAAATAAAAAGAAAACCATAAAAAATATCACATGTTAATCATATATGATCATATCATATATGCTAAAGTATTTATCATATATATGATTAGCATCATATGATGATGATTATATATAAAACCCATTCAGGTTTTATCAACCTTCTTCTACCTCCTCCAAGGCTCAGGTGGCCGAAAACCTACTTTAAGAGATATGTCTAAGCATGCAACTGTGGGACTCAGAAACTGATTAGATGAAGACATTCAGGAATGAAAACAAGGACTGTCTGAAGGAAGTTGAGGCTCTAATGGAATGCAAGCAAATCATCAAGCAGAAAGCAATGTCAGGTCATATAGGCATTTTGGCAGCATTTAATGGTAGAAATGTAGGCAGGCTCCTGCCATAAACAGCAAATTCCTGTACCCTTGAGTAGATGGTAGAGTCTTAGCCTTGATTTAGGACAGGGTTTGTCAGATGAGGTCTGGAAGTTTGGGGTAAGGAATGAATCAGAGCTAATGAACAGACTTTTGGCAAAATAAAAATAAAATCAACATTTCTCAGTAGACTACTAAGTGTTTACACACTTTCAAATGTATTAAAAAAATCACAACATGAGAGGTTGAGATAACTATCCAAGGCCACTTAGACAGCAAACCAGCTTCCATAACAAAGGCTGATTCCAAAGACTGATTTTCACCACACAAGATTTTCTCTCAATGGAGCCTCTTTGGAAGAATGGACAGGAACTTAGAAGCGATAGGGAACTGCTTTGTGCAGGTTTCAACCCTATCAGTAGTTACCCTCTCCCCTATCCGCTAGGAATGCCTGGGAGCACTCTCCTGGGCCCTGATGAGCTTCCCACAGATATCTCCCCTTTCCAAACCGAAGTTAAAACTGTACCAACCTTTGTAGTTCTTATGATGCAAGATGCTTTTCAGCAACAACCATCAAGGACCTTAAAAAAATAAAGACCTGGAACTCACACAGCCACCTGTGGCTATACAGTGAGGTCATGGATGGAGAGATGCAGGGTGCATGTGACAGCAAGCACCTGTGTGTCCCGGGGTCAGGGGTGGGGGACTAGAGTTTCATGGCCTTACTCTTTAAATGTGAAACATAAGAGCAGGAATTTAAAGTGTGGGAAGAAAAAAAGTAAGTGGCCCAAATGGGTTATCAAAAATCAACCAAGATTTCTAAAACAGGGGAGCCTCAGTGCAAGAAGTTGATTGGTTCTTTATCTAGTCAAGTGGCTGGGCAATGTGTTTATTCAAGTCAGCCATCTTTAAAATGGATGTCTCTATGAAATGGATGTCCAGGCAATCAAAGCTTCGGTCAGGCACTTACATCACAAAGAGAGAAAAACAAACAAACAAACAAACAAACAAAACAAAACCTATCAGGGCTTTACTCTACAGGAATCTGTAACTTGTCTCTATAATCACTAGTAGAAGCAGCAAATCAGTCTAGAGAACAGCCCAGTATTAGTAATTGTGTTCACCAGATCACGACTGTGGTTTTTTTTTTTTTTTTTAATTTTTTATTTTTTTAACGACTGTGGTTTTTAATCTTATTTTCCACCAGAAAGTATTATTGTTTCTTCTATATGCCTTTTGTACATGCTTTTTCCCACAAGATGGTTAACTGACTGAGCCAGGAGTTCCTATATATTTTAAATATAAAGCAAATTGGGCAAAGTATAATAAAATAAGCAAACATTTTGTTCATATCCTGTTGTAGAAAGAAAGGAGATGCTTCTCAAAGTCAATCACAGTCAGGTGGTGTCAATGTATAGTAGCACAGAAGAGTCTTTAGGGCAAATATAGAAAATAGCTATTCAAGGATATCATTTTTTAAGGAATGTAGTGTGGATTGTATGAAAGCTAAGGATTTTCTCTACATCTATGTCCCGAGCCCCTAGGCATTCATGTCAATTCTCCCAACGTTGCAAAATTTTCATCACTAAACATGTGTCCTGCTATCCTTTCCTATTTTCATATTTTCCCCTCTGGAAAACTAAAATGCTTTAAGATTCAAAGACCAATTTCATTGTTTTTAAGAAGAGCTGAAGGATTTTAAAAGTCATGCTCAGAATTAAAATTTGGACATATATAGCCTTCATTTTGTTTATTCCTGGTTATCACCCAGATTGTTGAGGCATTCTGACAGGCATTCCTAATTTTCTTTTGATACTTATGTGGAAAAACACACTAAATAATCTTTTAATCCTTCCCAATTTTAACTAGAACCCCCTATTCAAGGGATGAGGAAAAAAAATAAATATGTATATAGTATCTAGATAATCATCTCAGGGTCTCTTTCATTTGTTTTGGCAAAACTAATAACTTACAGGACATACTTTCTTAGAATGGTAGTATTCTTTAGCTTTTCAACTGAGGTTTAAGCTCAGTTGTACTTAACTGCTCTACTAAATTCCCTGAAGAGTCTCAAGGAAGCATTTGATGCTGTATTTGATTTGTAGCCAAGCCATTCAGCAAAATTCTGTTCCAACATCCTCTAAGAACATGTAAGTAAAGTAAAGTAAATGTCTTTTAAGCTTATTATCAACAAAAGTGTCCTCATCTAATGCATTAGCAACAATAATAAAAACAAAGCACACTCAGATCAAAGGCACAGAGCCACAGGCCTTCTCTGGAAGCTCTTTTCGTAAATCAATTCATGATGTCTTTACTATGGAGTATCCAATTAACTGTAAATAAAACTCCAGACATGCTTAAAAATTGTCTCTTTCCCCAAGAAATGATGGTTAGAAATAGTTTCCTGATAGCAATCATTGCTGGCTTTTACTCTTTAGGACAAAAGGCCTGACCATGGTTAAAAGGTTTAATTTTTATGTTTCAGTGGTCACGAAGTCAAAAACATGGATTTATCTGCCATGGCAAAGATAGCTATAAATTGTAGTACTGGTGACGGCAATTTTTCCTCTGATACCTCAGGCCTAATGTAACTTTATTGCTACTTCTAGGAGGGACTTAGAGGCAATTTCCATTTTACAGTCTCTGTGAGTTCAACTCACAATCCCAAACAGCAGTCATTGCAGATTGGTGCATAATTTAAAGAAAGAAACATTAACATATGGATTGTATTATCCAGGCCGGCACTTGCCTCCCTGTCCTGGCTGCTTAATCTTCTGCCAGCACTAGCCAATCAATATGTCTGGACTGTCAGGGTCAGATTGACAAGGTGCTTGCTATGCCAATTTCTATATTGCATTCACTATTACCTTCACATAGGGATTTCACATTTCCCTGGTGGGGGTAGTCTCAGTATCAAAATGCAGCTGACACAAATGGTTTGCAAATAAACCATTTTGTAAATGAGAAGTCACTAATTAGAGATCCCTCTAACAGAGTGGGTGCACACATGGCATAATAGCCACTTTTCCCAGAAAATACCAAAGTTTTAAGAGTTTATAAGAATTGTTTCTGGGGGCACCTAGGTGGCTCAGTGGGTTAAAGCCTCTGCCTTTGGTTCAGGTCATGATCCCAGGGTCCTGGGATGGAACTCGCATCAGGCTCTCTACTCAGCAGGGGGCCTGCTTCCCTCTCTCTCTCTCTGCCTGCCTCTCAGTCTACTTGTGATTTCTCTCTGTCAAATAAATAAATAAAAATTTAAAAAAAAATAATTGTTTCTGGATACCAGATTAATAATAGAGCTAGCGTATCTTGGCCATATCTTAAAGAACAATGTGTCCTTTATGTAAAGCGCTTTATAAATTTATGTTTATAAATTCATTTGTTAGAGAATGAAGGTACAGAACTATTATGTTTTCACTTCGAGTTGGATATGTGACAATATCAGCAGAGTAAATACCCAGCTGAAAGGGTCTGAGTAGAACAAACACTTAAAGTTGTTAAGATAGTATTACTATTACTAGGAAAATCTCATCCATTCTCTTAAAGCAGGTATTTGAAGGCATCAAATCATCTCAAAATAGAAAGAATGTGTAATATATGCTCATATTACATAAAATTGTGCCAAAGCTTAGAATATAAAGTGACTTATTCAACATTACACTAAGAATTTAACCAGTCATGTCATGGATGCTGGTAAATATCAGAACAGGGACCAGAACCCAGAAACGGGTGTGATGATAATTAATGTCCCATAAATGACTGGGACTAAAGGAGTATCTATTATTTTAAATATAAAGTTGAAGTTGCAAAAAAATTTCCACTTACAGGTTAGCCTAGTTAATTATTCTCCTTTGGTTCTAGCCATTGCTTATGTCAGATAAAAGATTTCTTAAAACATAGATCTCTATAAAAAATGATCTAAGATAGTTAACTTACCAGTTATCCTAAACTTGTTTCCCATCTTTATTGATGTTGCATTCGAACCAAATATA
This sequence comes from Mustela nigripes, assembly GCF_022355385.1. Lineage (NCBI taxonomy): Eukaryota > Metazoa > Chordata > Mammalia > Carnivora > Mustelidae > Mustela > Mustela nigripes. The sequence continues at coordinate 25,804,347 of NC_081560.1, read as the reverse complement.
AAGATGCAAAGCATACAATTTACTCAACCATTCATTTACTTCATTTTCCCTGACATTTGGTATAAATGACATTTATAAATGTATTATATGTGATCTGCTTCTGTAATTCAATATTTGTGTCATGTATAGTGTTAAAAGCAGATGACAAACAGATGTGCAAACATATGAATCGTGAGAAAATATTGAGAAAAAACATGTTTATAAAATTCAAAATCAAAAGCTTTAATTAAAAGTTCAACAGATGCCCCAATCTGTTCACACAGTTTTGTTCTTTTTACTTCTTTTGGAAATTTTCAAAATGTTAAATTACTTTTAATCTCGGTGAAATTTTTATTTTTTGGCAGATGCAAATTTTATGTGTAGGTATAATTTTACATAATGCATTTGGATACTTTACTTCACTCCCACTTTCAAATGTCTCATTTTATTAGTTTTTTAAAATCTCCAAAGGTTTCAATTTGCCTTTCTAATTTCTGTTGTCTCGCATCCACATGTATTACCCAGTAGACAGAACTGTGTGTCTCATTAAGGAGCTACTCAGTAAGTGCCTCTGGAATCTGCTCTGAATTCTCCCCTTACACACCTTATGCTTCTGTGCCTTTGCATAGTAACTCATTTCTTTGTCCCACAGTCTAGAATGTTTTCTAAGAATTTTAGCACTCCAGATGCTAGAGCCGGATTGCTTGGGTACAAACCCCAGCTCCATGGCGACATCTTGTGACCTTGGGTAAATCTTTAAATTCCCCTTTGCCACAGACTCTTCACTTAAAAGCTGGTTCTAATGCCTGTAGCTTGCACCTACATCATTCAATTGTAGAGACAATTAAGTGAGCTATCAAATGTCATTTGTTGAGTCAATCCTCCATACTGGTGGTTATTCTAATTCTTATGACTCTGTTGTTTACCTTTCATAAACCTCATCAATTTTATTTTTTATTATTATTATTTTTTAGATTTTATTTATTTATTTGACAGAGAGAGATCACAAGTAGATGGAGAGGCAGGTAGAGAGAGAGAGAGAGGGAAGCAGGCTCCCTGCTGAGCAGAGAGCCCGATGCGGGACTCGATCCCAGGATCCTGAGATCATGACCTGAGCCGAAGGCAGTGGCTTAACCCACTGAGCCACCCAGGCGCCCCTACCTCATCAATTTTAAAATGTGGGTTTTATCTCCTTTATTCAATTTCTCATCACCAAACTAAACTGTGTATTTCTTCTTTTGAGCTTTAGAATTTGATTTTCCATTTACTCATTTAACATTTATGTAATGTCTAAAGTGTACTAACTCTTCTGCTGGACAGTTGTATAGAAATTAATTAGTTTTCTAGTTTTTTAATCTTATTTAAATTCAATTAATTGACATATAGTGTATCCTCAGTTTCAGATGTAGAGTTCAATAATTCAACAGTTGTATTTAACACCCAGTATCCATTATATCACGTGTTCTCCTTAATGTCCATCACCCAGTTACCCCATCTCCCCCCACTCCCCTCCCCTCCAGCAACACTGTTTGTTTCCTATAGTTAAGAGTCTTTTATGGTTTGTCTCCCTCTCTGCTTTTGTCTTATTTTTCCCTCCTTCCCCCTATGATCCTCTGTTTTGTTTCTTAAGTTTTCTGTTTTAAAGGACTCACAATCTGTATGGAATAGGGAAATAAAATGATCAAATGAAGTCAAATTTAGTGGAGACTAAATTGAGAAAGAATAAGGAAGTATCAAGGTAGGTAAGTTCAAACAGTTTAACAGGTCACTAATGGGAATATTTTAAGTGTAGATTTTTTAAAATCAAAGGTCACCTTATTAGCCAAGTGCCTGTTACCTATAGTTTAAAAGTCAAAGTGTCAAACATTTGGTATTTAGTATTTTATTAGTAACATATTACATTTTCCATTGTTGAAAGTATTTCTATTTTTATTTTCAGAAACATCTTTATAGTTATAATTTTATAAGCATCAAAAAATTTTTTTTCTTTTACTTTTTTTTAAGAGAGAAAGGGAGCAGACTGAGGGGGTGGTGGGAAGGGGCAGAGAGGGAATCATAAGCAGGCTCCATGCCCAACATGAAGCCTGACTTGGGGCTCAACTCAGGATTCTGAGATCATGACCTGAGCTAAAATCAGGAGTTGGATGCTTAATCAACTGAATCATCTAGGTGCCCCAAAGATAACTTTATTTAGACAATTTGTAACAGGTATTTCTAGGTATAAAGCTCTGTAAGAGTCTCATATTTTTCACATCTATGTCTAAAATACTTAGAATTATTTTTACAATACAGGTTTTTAACAATATTTGTAATCTTTTCCTACCATTTTATCAACACTGAAAGTTAATACTTAAAAGCTATTTTTCAATTAAAAAAACCAAAATGACGAGCTGTTTTTCTGAAGAGATAAAATTAATAAACTTTCAGCAAGACTCATCAAGAAAAAGAGAGAGGACCCAAATAAAATAAAAAATGAAAGAGAAGTAACACCAATACCACAGAATACAATGGATTATATGAGGCTACTATGAAAAATTATATACCAATGAACTGGACACCTAAAAAGACACAGATAAATTCCTAGAAACATACAATCATCCAAAACAGAATCTAGAATAGAAAAATCTGAATGGTTCAATTACTAGTAACAAAATTATATCAGTAATCAAAAGCTCCCAAAAAATAAAAGTCCAGTACTAAATGGATTCACCGGTGAGTTCTCAACTAAATATTTAAAGGGGGAGTCAATACCTATTCTCCTAAAACTATTCTAAAAAAAATAGAGGGAAAGTTTCCAAATACATTCTATGAGGCATCACCCTCATACCAGATAAAGACACTACAAAAAAATGAATAAATAAAACTTCAGGCTAATATTCTTGATGAATATATTTGCAAGAGTCCTCAACAAAATATTAGCAAACCATATTCAACAATACATTAGAATGATCATTTACTACCATCAAGTGAAATTTATTCCAGGAATGCAAGGTGGTTCAACAGCCACAAATCAATGTGATACAATACAGTAACAAAATGAAGTATAAAAATCATATGATTTCAACAGTTGCAGAAAAAGCATTTGACAAAATTGAACATCTATTCATAAAAACTCTAAAAAGTAGGTTTAGAGGGAATATACCTCAACATAAAGGCCATATGCGAAAAACTCATAGCTAACACCATATTTAGTAGTGAAAAATGGAGAACTTTTCCTTAAAGATCAGGAACAACACAAGAATGTCCACCCTTACCACTTTTATTCAACACAGTATAGCAGTTCTAGCCATAGCAACCAGACAAGAAAAAGAAATCAAAGGCATCCGAATTCATAAGGAAGTAACTGTCACTATTTGCAAATGACATACTATACACAGAAAACCCTAAAGACCCCACCAAAAGAAACATGGTTTTTAAATTTAGTAAATTTGTAGGATAAAAAATTAATGTATAGAAATCTTTTGCCCTTCTACACACTAATAAGAAAGTAGCAACAAGAGAAAGAAAACAACTGCATTTATAATTGTACCAAAAACACAATATACCTAGGAATAAACTTAACCAAGAAGGTGAAGGACCTATACTCTAAAAACCAAAAAATAGTGATGAAAGAGATTGAAGATGGCACAAATGGGGAAAAAAATCATGTTCATGAATTGGAATTAATAGTTGAAATGTCCATACTAGCCAAAGAAATCTACAGATTCAATTCCTATCAAAATACCAACAATATTTTTCACAGAGCTGGAACAAATAATCCTAAAATTGGTATGGAACCACAGAAGACCCCGAACAGCCAAAGGAATCTTAGGAAAAAAAAAAAAAAAGCTGGAGAACTCACAATTCTAGATTCCAGATAAACAGGAGAAAAACAAATTTTGTATATACAGAAGTTCCATAAAAATATGAGACAAAAGCAGTCAGGCAATTGTGGCTTACATACCATCCTGAGCTAAAAAGAAGGGGATAGGAGTCTGGAACTTCAAAGGGGAGGGAAACAATTCATAGGAAGATGAAAAGAACAAATGTTTGGTCAAAAAGTGTTTGCCATGTCACACAAGTATTTCTGATATAAGAAGTTATCTCTGGTAGTAGCTCTCTACCTGGTACAGAACACCCCTTGCCCCCACCCATACACACCATACATACAGCTAACTTCTTTTAGGCAGTTAAAGGAGATGGAAAAGCTTTTCCCAAGTATGCCTGGTCTTAACTACCTTCAGCCTCAAAACTAACCATATGCCAAAGTGGCACATTTGAATGGTGTATTCATTTCCTCCCATTACATGCTTTCTAAAGTATACTGTTCTACCTACACCTCTCTTTTATAGCACTGAATTGATTTTGGTTTATCATCTAATCTGAAAATTAGCATTTTGTTCAACCAGTGAATTAAGCCCATTGACACATATTAAACTGAAAGACATCTTCCATATTATTTTCATTCCACTATATTTATATTTTAAATAACACTACATAGATATTTTTAGTCAACATTGGTTTTCCTGTCACTTCTTACTCAAGTCCCTAAAACTCTAATTCTTGTGATAGTTTCTATTATTTCCCTCATATGAACAATGATAAAGTTAGGCCGGCTCTTCCTGTCCTCTACTGTGACTTCAGTTTGAAATTATTAAATTTGCATTTTCTTACTCAATAAACTTCTAATTTCATCACTTAATTTGCTATCCATATATGATATTATTTGACTCTAGCTATTAAGATAGACAGAATTTCCTCACTTTTAATATTTTCCCTTTTTGCCACAATATTTGAGGTTACATAATTTGATTTATCAGCTTACATTATAAACATTATACTGCTTCCCAGGATTTTTATTTAGTCTTTCCCCCACTAGAAAGAAAATTGTATCTGATGCTTATTGGTTTTCTTTTTGAAAACATTTTCCCAGTATTTCTTGGGTTTGCTGAAGTTTGTCCCCTAGGTAGGTATCCCTCTAGAAGAATTCACAAAAACATTTTTTAAATGTTTGCATATTTAAAATTGTTTAACTGCTACTATTATACTTCCCAAAATGCTTTGTGTGTAAACCCTTGAAACATAGTTTAGTTTCTTGTAAATCTAGGGTATTTCAGTAATTGTGTTTTGAGGATGTCTGTCAGCCTAATTTTTTCATCATTATACCTTTATAACTGACATCTTTGCTATAATTCCTAAAAGTACTTTTTCTTTTTCATTTATCCACTGTAAATTTAAAGGGGTAATATCCCTTCTTTCACCATTCTTGGTCAAATTTACTTGAGGAATAGGTAGAATTTCAATGTGAAGTTTCAAACATTTAATCAGGGAAACTTTGCTAAATTATAATTTTAAATATTTCTTTTTTCTATGTTATTGGCTTTAGTGTTCTTAATCAAGGACATTAGTGAAACATATGGCTGATTTCCCTTCCCTGATTTCAACAGTTTATAATATTCTTTTCTTAACATATAGTTATGACTATTTTCTTTTACTTGCTTCTCTCATTCCTGTCCTCCAAATCATTTGCTATGTTCATTTGTGTCTACTCCCTTTGTGTCCATCGCAGTTTTATCTCTTTTCTAGCAGTTTTAATTTTTTATATTCTTGAGTTCAGCCCACTCATGTTTTACTTCTTTCTAGTGCAATCTTTCCTATATGCTCAAGCATTTCTAAAATTTTTTTCTCTTACTCTATACAGACATTTTCTTCATCTGTCCCCAGGTAAAAATTTGGAGGTAAATATTTTTTAACTGCCATTTGCCAATTCTGTTCCTTTTTACTTTTTATCATATGGTATGCACCTATAATCTTGGTGTTAATAACCTTTGAGTTTGTTGCATATTCTTGGATAAGCTAATTGCTGGAGTCCTTTGTTGGGGAATTATACTAGTCATTACTCAGAGGAGCTAGAATTTCACTACGCTGATTTTAGGGTTTTGTATTTTCCACCCAAGGAAGAGAGACTATTGAAAGTGGATTTCTTCAAACTCTTCTGGTTTTCCCAAAAATGTAGTTTTCTAGGTGATTCTTTGTTTAGTTCTGTCTTCTCTCCTTCCAGGATTAAATTAGCCAGGTGAGTCTTTCTCACTATACTGTATGCTCCCTCTTTACTATTAAAAATAAGGAATTGAGGTTTTATCCAACAATAATACCTCTCAACTCCAACAATATCCCTTGAAGATTCTTTCTGAAACATGCAATGCAGACATCCTTTCTTTGTTTCCATCCTTCTTTTAGTTTTTAAACTAAATTTATATGTTGAAGACCTACAGCAAGTACCTTGGAATATGAATATATTTGGAGATAGGCTTTTTAAAGAAGTGATTAAGTTAAAACGAGGCCATTGGGGGGGCTATAATCCAATCTGATTGGTGTCCTTATAGGCAGAAGAAATTCAGACAGAAACCAAGACAGTAGGGATGTGCACACACAGAGCACCATCTGTAAGCAAAAGAGAGAAACTTCCGATGAAACCACCTGTGATCTCAGTCATCTAGCTTCCAGAATTGTGAAAAAATAAAACTTCTTTTTAAGCTACCCAGTATGTAGTACTTTATTATAGCAACCCTAGCAAACTAATACATTTAGTCATGTTTCTAAGTTAATAATTCTAAAAACAATAAAATAAAATAGAATGAAAATCAAGGTGTATTCAAACTATTGATTGTATGTTGGCTATAAACACAGCCGTCCTCTTTGGTCTATAGCCATCACAAGTAAAAATGTCAGTTCATTTTTTAAAAAGAAGGTACATTTATAAATATAAAAATTAGTTAATAACCACTTAGAGTTTAATTGTGAAATGGTAAGCTGCTACTATGTATGACTAAGTAGAAAGTATTTCTGATTTTAAAAATATTTTTTCCCAATATACCTCTGAGGGTTCTATACTCTCATTTTCTTTTTTTTTTTAAATTTTATTTATCTATTTGAGATAGAGTGAGAGAGGAAGAGAGAGAGCATGCAAGCAGGGGGAGCAGCAGGCAGAGGGAGAAGCAGGCTCTCCTCTGAGCAGGGACCCCGATGTGGGGCTCAATCCCAGGACCTGGGATCATGACCTGAGCTGAAAGCAGACACTTAACTGACTGAGCCACCCAGGCACCCCTATACTCTCATTTTCAAAGCCAACTCATGAGCAGTTTACCCAGATGCTTCTACATGGAAAATTCAATTATTTTTCACTGTCCTAAGACGAATGCTACAGGCTTGAGGTCAGGGAAGTCACTTTGTTCAACCTGAACTCTGAACTTCCCGCTCATGTCAGGAACCATAAAGCATAAGAGGAGCACAAAAAGAGTATTCTGGATCAGGGTCTCTGCAATCTTACTATTGACTCCCTGGAGAGATGAAGGAAATGGATATTATCTCCCCTATTCTTCTAGCTCAATGCAAACTACATTTGTGGAGCCATTAGCATCCCTAGGACTCTTGACAATGATGGTGAGCCCTGCAGTGTGTCAACAACTGTGCCTAGGAACAGGTATCACTTCAGTCAATGAAAATTTGTATGAAGAATATCTGTGGCTGTGGAGATAAATCAAGCAACCAAGAAACATAAAAAATATGAAAGGATGATGGCAAGCTACAAGCAGATTAGCACATATTTATTCAGCAGACAAAGGGACAGAGCTTAGACTTGGCAGGCCTTTTCTATAGAAAACCTCATGGGCTCTTCCCTCCAGCTATTCCCTAAATGAAAGAGAAGAACAGGGTTTTCTGAGAATGGTGGTCAGTCTTTAAAACCTCATTTTTTAAATACAAACCATCTCCCCTTTTTCCTTTATGATTAACTTTGTGGGGAGGGGGGTGCGGCAGGTAAAAAATTGTATTTTGCAGTTGTCTTTAAAGCCACAAAGACACTATGTTCTTCATCTAGAAACATTAGTACAGATAACTATATTTTTCTAGAAAATGATTATATATAGACCCTCTCAAGGAAAAATGCACATCACTATATGGTTTCAGATGAGTTGCTGGGAAAACATACCTGGACTGGTTCCTAAAACACACCCTAAGACCACCTTGCATCTTTGGGTTCAAAGTATAGATTATTGCCATCAGTATGTGTTCCTGCATTCTTACATATTTGAAAATACACATATAGATGGGTTTGTAACTTCATATTCTGTTGGTTCATTAGCAGGTTGAGCAGGCTGTGGTCTTTTTTCAAGTCCTTCCAGGAACAGAGATACATCATCATCAACATTATCATAATCATAGATTGCAAACTCAAGTCTTTACCAACAGTTCCAATGGAGACTTTCTTTGTAGTTAGGTACTATTCTGCAGGAAGTGTTTCTCGTAAGACATGTAGACCATGTTTAATCAGTTCATTCAAATTGCACTCCATAAACCCAGACATATGTCTCTCCAAGTAAGTATGAGATGATTGAGAGCAGGCTGCCATGGACATGGCTCTACAGTCAAAATAGTTGGCAGATGGACAGGTTTGGAAAATGTGAGGGCCCGTATCATCATAACCAGCAATAAGCAGTCCAACACCATATGGTCTCCAGCCATATCATTGTGTTGGTGTTTGGGTCTTACTTCCAATTAGAGATACAAGATGAGACCCAGGAACATGTCTGTCAAATACAAACCCAGAATCCAAACACTTCTGGCACATAAAATTACATAACAGTCCGGCATCAGAAGTAAGTCCCACAGTTGAGATACCAATATGGTTGTTAACATGGAGAATTATTTTCTGATGAGCTGTAAGCTCTGACTGTGCTCTCTTCAGTGCAACCAACATTGCATGGGTTTTTGATTTCAGACCAACCACAGCCGAACCTTGCTTGACAGCTTCCATTGCATACTCAATCTGATGAATCCTGCCCTGAGGGCTCCAAACTGTGACATTGTTGTCACAGTTTGTTGTGAGACACGGTTCTGGATTGGGTCCAGCTGCAGCCTCCTGCAGAGGTGTGAATTCAGGAGGGTCCTGTGATGAACTTTTTTTTTTTTTTTAAGATTTTATTTATTTATTTGACAGACGGAGATCACAAGTAGGCAGAGAAAGGCAGAGAGAGAGGAGGAAGCAGGCTCCCTGCTGAGCAGAGAGCCCAATGCAGAGCTCGATTCCAGGATCCCGGGATCATGACCTGAGCCGAAGGCAGAGACTTTAACCCACTGAGCCACCCAGGTGCCCCCATGATGAACTTTTCATAAGAATAAACATATAGGGAAAATTATCCTATTCTGCTGTTGATAGTGTGGACTAATTTCTTGGGGGAATTGCTATTGTAAGGAATTATATGCAATAATTCATCTGCTAATAAAAATTCACAACACAAACAAGTGTATCTATTATAGGGGTGACTGGGTGACTCAGTCAATTAAGTATCTGCCTTTGGCTCAGGTTCTGATCTCAGGGTCCTGAGATCGAGGCCCGCATCAGGCTCCCTGCTCAGCGGGGAGCCTACTTCTCCCACTCCCTCTGCCTGCCACTCCCCCTGCTTGTGTTCACTCTCTCTCTGTCAAATAAACAATTAAAATCTTAAAGAATATCTGTTATAATAGCTGTTAGTGAAAAATATCATTAATGTGTGAATTGTGAGGCTCATTGATTTTTCCACATCAACAATCAGATCATTCCTCATTTATTTAAAAATTCTGTCAGTTACAGTAGTTCTCTTTCTTAATGAGTCTATTTCCCTGCTGTCTCATTAGGAGAGCGCAGAATGTAGAAAATAAAGTTTCTTGTGTTTTTGTGTTTATTTGTTTTTGTATTTCCACATCTTCTAAAATTCCTTAACAGAAGCCTGAATAAAGGTGTCCTCAACATCCATCTTCCTCACTTTTCCATCCATACCCATTACAAACATCTGTACATACATATCCCACAAACACATGTCCCTTATGGCTACATACAGCTCAGATCTTTCCAGACCTTACTTCAATAAATATGCAGCTAATAAGAGCTTGATCTAATCTGCCTTATTCAAATTGGAAAATATATTTTAAAATCCATGTAAGAAACCTATTTTAATAGAAATATAGAAATATCAAACCAGAAGGAAAAAAAGAATAAAAATATGCTGAACTTATATAAATATATTTATCATTAAAATATTCAGCATTAAAATGTCCATTCTTCTCAATGTGACCTATAGATTCAAGGTAATCATAATACCAGTATGTTTTTCAATATAAATAGACAAAGTAACTTTAAATTCATGCAAAGGACCTAAAATAAAAGAGGAACAAAGCTGGGCATCAAGTATACAGGAAATTTACAGTAATCTAAATAGTGTAATACCACAATAAAATAAACAGATGGAACAGGAATGTATTCACACATATATGGTTGGTTTACTTTTTAAGAAAGTGTCAGAGCAACTTGATGGAGAAATGAAACTTTTTAAACAAATGATGCTAGAAAACTTGAATATCCATTTGGGAAAACAAAAACAGGAAATAATTCACATGCCCATCTCATATCATCTATCAAAAATTAGTGTGATGTGATCATTGACTTAAATGTAAAAGCTAGGTATATAAAGCTTCTAGGAGAGGACACAAGAAAATAGAGTCATGAATCAGAAACAAATAAGGATTTTCTTTGAAATAACCCAAAAGCAACAATTGATAGGTTAAACTATATAAATATTAAATCCTTTCTGTTATCAAAATACACTATTAAAAAAATAATGAGGCAAGGTATTAACAGAGGGGAAAATATAACATATATATCTGTTGAAGAACTCTTATCATATACATAATGGAACTTTCCCAATTCAACAGTTAAATGACAAAAAAAAAAATCAATAAGGAAATGATCAAAAGACTTGAACATGCATTTTCCAAACTAAGAAAAGGGAAGTAACAATAATCACATAAACATGAATCAAATCAGGAAAATGTAAATTAAAACAATAATGAGGTAGCACTACTCAAACACCAGAAGGGTGAGAGGATGATGGACATCAAAAGTTGGTAAGGATAAGACACAAATGTAACTGTCCTATATTGCTGGTGGGGGGGCACTTTCTAACAAAAATAACCTGACAACATATTACTTTGAAAGTACTGTCCTACATGTTCATCTAAGAGAAACAGATGTCCACAAAAAGACTGATTATGGAAGTTCATAACAACTTTACCCATAATATTATAATATTCTTAAACTTAGTATTACACAAGTGTCCACCCACAGCAGAATGGATAGCTAATTGTGCTGTATTCATACAATGGAATATTAATTGTAAAAATTAGCAAATCACTGATCCATAAAACAAAATGGATGATTATCAAAGGCTTTATGATGTGTGAAATAGCTAGGAACAAAAGAGAACATAATGTACATTTTCATTCAGAGGAATTTCTAGAATAGATAAAAATAATCTGTGCAGAAAGTTTTTAAAAATGGTCACCTCTGAGGAGATATTTGTCAAGAACAAGAAACAAGAGAATAATAAGAGGGGATGAAATATTCTATATCTGAATAGGAGTTATTCAGATCCAGTTATGAAAAATATGAAATTAAACACTGGAGATATGTATTTTAAAGTACTTACATTTTATATCAAAGAAAATCTGCAAGCAAACATCAAATTCTAATTAGTAAGGCATGATTTTCAGTTTTGTTATGAATTCTAAAACACTTCCTGTATTTTTTGAGGTTAAGCAGATATAGTAGAAAATGGGAGCTAGATATATCACTACTCACAAAGAGAATTACACATAAAGAAAACCAGAGAGCCAGATTGTACCATGTGCTCCATGAGCCATGAGTTACAACTGGTGGTATTTACAATAGGTTCACAAGAAAAAATGACTATATATGTGTATGATGTATTTTTTTAATAATTTATTTTCAGAAAAACAGTATTCATTATTTTTTCACCACACCCAGTGCTCCATGCAATCTGTGCCCTCCATAATACCCACGACCTGGTACCCCAACCTCCCACCCCCCCCCACCACCACTTCAAACCCCTCAGATTGTTTTTCAGAGTCCATAGTCTCTCATGGTTCACCTCCCCTTCCAATTTCCCCCAACTCCCTTCTCCTAACTTCCCATGTCCATCATGCTATTTGTTATGTTCCACAAATAAGTGAAACCATATGATAACTGACTCTCTCTGTTTGACTGATTTCACTCAGCATAATCTCTTCCAGTCCCGTCCATGTTGCTACAAAAGTTGGGTATTCGTCCTTTCTGATGGAGGCATAATACTCCATAGTGTATATGGACCACATCTTCCTTATCCATTCGTCCTTTGAAGGGCATCTTGGTTCTTTCCATAGTTTGGCAACCGTGGGCATTGCTACTATAAACATTGGGGTACAGATGGCCCTTCTTTTCACAACATCTGTATCTTTGAAGTAAATACCCAGGAGTGCAATTGCAGGGTCATAGGGAAGTTCTATTTTTAATTTCTTGAGGAATATCCACACTGTTCTCCAAAGACACTGCACCAACTTGCATTCCCACCAACAGTGGAAGAGGGTTCCCCTTTCTTCACATCCTCTCCAACACATGTTGTTTCCTGTTTTGTTAATTTTGGCCATTCTAACTGGTGTAAGGTGATATCTCAATG